>NC_057813.1:652320664-652524372 GCF_018294505.1 Triticum aestivum
GGAAACCCTAAGGGGGAGGGCCTCCACTTGACTTGGGAGGCACTCCTCCCCCCCCTTGGCCGCCGCCCCCAACCCTAGATGGGATCTAGGGGGGCCGGCCCCCTTCTCTCCCCACCTATAAATAGTGGAGGGGTGGGAGGGCAGCCGCACCCCAAGTTCTGGCGCAGCCCTCCCCCTCTCCCAAGTACTCCTCCTCTCCCGCGGTGCTTGGCGAAGCCCTACATGATTGCCACGCTCCTCCACCACCACCACACCGTCGTGTTGCTGCTAGACGGAGTCTTCCTCAACCTCTCCCTCTTTCCTTGTTGGATCAAGGCATGGGAGATATCACCGGGCTGCACGTGTGTTGAACGCGAAGGTGCCGTCCGTTCGGCACTAGGATCTCCGGTGATTTGGATCACGACGAGTACGACTCCTTCAACCCCGTTCTCTTGAACGCTTCCGCTTAGCGATCTACAAGGGTATGTAGATGCACTCTCCTTCCCCTCGTTGCTGGTTTCTCCATATATAGATCTTGGTGACACGTAGGAAAATTTTGAATTTCTGCTACGTTCCCCAACAAGTCGGACGTTGCCGGACCGTATCTTGGTGGAGTACCAGCCGTTGGGGCGCTCGCGGACGCCGCGATAGCCCGAAGCACCCCGGCGGCACGGCGGCATGGTGGCGCGGTGGTGGCGAGGCGGCGAGGTTGCCAGGAGAGGGCGCGTGGCTTGTGTTGTGCGCGTGGCGAGCGCGGCAATTTATAGGCGCGCGTTAAACGGCGCGCCAAATCTACCGCGCCGCGTGCCGCTTTCTCCCCCGCGCGCGCAAACGCTTCCCGCGCGCGGTAAGTTCCCGCCACCGCTGCAGCGCGCGGAATCTGCCGACGCGCGCTAAAACCTGACTTTACCGCGCGGGCGCGCCTTTTGCCGCGCCTGTTGGAGATGCTCTGAAAACCGCATTGGTGGGCAGAGTAAGCCGAGAGATGGAGAGGTCAACAACCCTAGACGCGACAAAACTAGAGGTGCTGATGGAGATGAGTATGATCTAAGGGAGGGCTTGGAGATGAGGAGGGAGCAGAACTGTAACGACCAAATCTCGAAGGATTTGAGTCTCTGTGCTTACCGTGCTAGTCCCTGGATCGAACTCGCTAGCACACACAGTATAGATGAATACCAGAATAGCAAGTGCATCATTTATTACATCGTATGATCCAGAATATATAAAATAAAACAATCTGCATAGCACTTGGCTAGCTTTATTCAATCAAACAGCGGAAATGTAGCAGCAAATAACGATGAGTCCCATCATAGCCCACTGGTGATGCTGAGTGCAGACTCGCGACCCTAACGGTACCTTACTCTTCGTCTAAATATCCTGCAACATGAGACGTTGCAGCCATATAGGTCAATACTTTGAATGTATTGGCAAGTTACACAGGAGTAATAATATAGCAGACCTACATGTATATGCATAGCACAACAAAAGGAAGGCTTGAGGGTTTATTTTTGCAGAAAGCTGATTTTGTCCTCATAACTACTTATTAGTCAAATTTTTATTTAGTTCTTTTATTACTACAATTAAATACACAAGGTTGAGTTGGCAAAATCAACTCCAACCTACCCTTTATTAAGTTGCCCACAAATATTATTAAGTGTCACATCTGTCAAGATCATCCAACAACTATAATGGCATAGTGGCTCAAATTTACCCATAACCGGGGGCACGGCTAATCATGATTAGTTTTAATACTCTGCAGAGTTTAGTACGCTTTACCCACTGGACCCAATCCGAAGATTGAGACGAAGTCTTTCAGAAGAGGTTCCCTTAACCACCTGACGGCCACATCCCACCTACATAAGCTACATCTGTCGACACTGTCTGGGCAAGGGTTCCAACAACTGATCAACTAAGCCAGAGCCCATATAGCCAGTGGCCGCACATGGAAGCTACTAGTCACTAAGTCTGTATGATCTTTTTGAACCTGGGCGGCATTCCACTTAGGGTGCACTCTCATGGGCGCAAGGCGTTAGAAAAGGTGCAAGACCCCATGATGCCTTCCCTCAACACCAAGCAATACCACTTCCGCCCAGAGGTGAGTTAAATCCTGAGTTACTACTCAATTGTTATATATATATATATATATATATATATATATATATATATATATATATATATATATATAATCCTCACATACACTCAATGTATACACGAACCACCCCCGTCTACAAAGCATAGCAAACTACAACTACCACGAATTGCAAAAGACGGGAAGATAGCTCAACAGCATATAGCAAAATAATATAGTAATCCTATACATGCAGATATTTATAGTGTGAGATAACTACATGCATAGAAAATAATAGGTAAAGGATGATCAACATGTAACTTGCCTTGGTTCTGGTTCAGAAAGTCACACTCCTGACAATAGTTCGCGTCGCACTCCGGACAATCTACACGTTTCACACAATTCAACAAATCAATCACCGGAACACGAAAAGAACCAAAACAAAACCAACAGCAAGAAAAATCAATTTTAAAACTCAACAACAGAAGCTTAACAGAACCTAAATTGCACTACGATCACAACACAAAAAGAAACACTCGAATCCGATAAACGGTTTGAGAGATACGGCCTCCGGAAGATTTAATTCAAATTCGAACGAATTCAAATTTGAACAGTGCAAACATGTGCAAAGTTGGTACTATGATAAAGTGCTGGTTTTTGTGAGATCAAAGGAAAAAGAATTACCTAATTTGGGTATACAGATTAGGAGTTATAGCTAATGGAAGTTTTAGTTGCAAAACTAAAAAAAAAACCAACAGAAAACTCCTGGCTGGAAATTACTGTAGCGACGCTGTAGCGGTTGTCACGTGGCAGCACGTGATTGGCTGGAATATCTCCTGTGCGCGCGTGCTCACCGTGTACAGAGGAAAACGGCGGCGGCGGTCGGCGTCGGCGGTGGCGCGTCTCCGGCGAGTCTCTGGTGAAGGCGAGGTGACGGATGGGTGCGGCGGTGAGTGGCGGAGGTGGTGGTGGTGTTCAATGGCGACGGGGCTCCCTCGAGCGGCGGTGGCGAGCTCCTGAACTCCGGCGTGCTCCGGCGAAGTCGGGCGTCGGTGGCGGCGTCGTCCTGGTGCGCTGCAGGTTAACCCGAGGTGTCAAACGAGTGCGGCGTCGAGAGGGGGTTCGAACGGTGACAAGTGGAGCGGCCGGGCGTCCTTACGGCGGTGGATTCGGACGGTCAACGACGGCGGCGGCTGAAGCTCCTCCGTGAGATCCGATTTGCCCCAGGGAGGCGTGTGGACGAGGGGAAAACGGGGAAGCGACCTCCGTAGGGTTTCCCCTAGGGTAATTACCCGATCCAGGAGTCCCAGGGGTGGACGGGGCGAACAGGGCGCCGGATCGATCCGGGCTCGGCCACGGTTGCGCGTGCGGTGCGGCGCTGATTCGTCCGACCGGAGCTAGGAGATGAGCAGCGATGCGGGACCCGCTGTCAGCGGCTGAAGGCGAGGTGGATCGGGCGCGGGTGACGCTGCTGCGTACCGCTTCGCGGGAAGTGGGCTGCGGGGCTGGCGGATGGCTGCCGCGGTTGCTGGGCCGCGCGGTGCGTTGCGCTGCGGTTTTTTTTTTAAGAACACATAACTGCTACAGCAGTTAAACTAAAAATAAAAACAACATAATAAAACTAAACAAAAATACATATACACAGAGTAAAATATATACTACTAATATAAACTACAGGAACACTAGTTCCTCACCTAATGCAATTTTGGAAAATCATTTTTATGCAATAGGCCACACAAACAGCAACAAAACACTCAAATAAAATACTTTGGTGACTAATAAAAATACCAGAACATATCAGATGAACTGGAAATAATATTCTTGACATTATGAACATTTTTAAACAGGGGAGAAGTCATGTTATCTCCACTCCAATAAATTGCCCTTAGTTGCATAATGAAAAGAATATTGCAGAAGAGCAAATAATGCATGGAAAATATGATATGCATATGTATGATCTAATAACATCCTAATTTAGGAAAATTGTGATGTTACAAGAACCTAAGGGACAAGCTGATAGATACAAATCTTGACTGTCAAGGACAGAGCGGAGGCTTAGCTATGTGGTGGAGAGAGCATCTTCAAGTTACAGTGAGACCATGGTGTCAATATTTTGTGGATGCGGAAGTAATCTGGGAAGGTAAGACCTGCAGAATCACTGGATTCTACGATGAACCTGATGTTGAGCATAGGAAGAAATCTTGGGATGCAATCTTGGGATGCAATCCGATATTTGAGAAGACAAGACGAGTTACCATGGCTATGTCTTGGAGATTTTAACGAAGCATTGCTACAAACTGAGAAAATGGGAGGCAACCCAAGAAGTTTCATGCAAATGGAAGACTTTCGAGATTGGATGGCTGACTGCGGCCTTGCTGACTTGGGTTTCTCCAGCTATCCCTATACGTGGGACAAAAAAAGTCAAGGGAATGATAATATCCAGGTTCGTCTTGATCGTGCCACATGCAATGACAAGTTTCTAGCTATGTTTCCGGATACCCATGTCCAACACATAGTCATGGAGGAGTCAGATCATGTTGCACTGGTGGTGCATGTTCTAGAGACTGCTCCAGAACGGGACCAACGCGGCCCTCGACAATTCAAGTATGAAGAGGCGTGGACACGGCATGAACTGTATGAGCCGATGGTAGCGAAAAAGTGGGCTGAAGCGGACTCGGGGGGTGTGGGAATCATAGCGACCTGTAGCTGGTTGGCAAACTTTCAGCAAGTATGCAAGAGTGGGGACGGGTAGTGTCACGCCCAATATGCGACCCTATCCAAAAGGAACTCGAAGGTCCCACCAAGGATAGACCCGCATATTGAAACGCTTTTGCAAGGTGGATATCATTACATCAACATTACATAATAGATGGGGATACATACATAAGGCATACAATACCACACGAATACATCATCACAATACATAAGAGCAACATCCGACTACGGATGAAACATAAACAGAAACTCAAACGACATCCACCCTGCTAGCCCGGGCTGCCGACCTGGAACCTATCCCCTGATCAAAGAAGCAGAAGAACAACTCAACGCAAGCAAGCATCACTCTCGCGTCATGATCATCGCATAACCTGTACCTGCAACTATTGTTGTAGTAAACTGTGAGCCACGAGGACTCAGCAATCCCATTACCATGGGTATCAAGACTAGCAAAGCTTAATGGGAAAGGAAGGGGTAAAGTGGTGAGGTTGCAGCAGCGACTAAGCATATA
Organism: Triticum aestivum; assembly: GCF_018294505.1. Lineage (NCBI taxonomy): Eukaryota > Viridiplantae > Streptophyta > Magnoliopsida > Poales > Poaceae > Triticum > Triticum aestivum. The sequence goes on from NC_057813.1 coordinate 652,325,938, forward strand.
TGGTGGCTAACATACGCAAATAAGAGCGAGAAGAGAAGCAAAGGAACGGTCATCAACTAGCAATGATCAAGAAGTGATCCTGAACTCCTACTTACGTCAAACATAACCCAGAAACCGTGTTCACTTCCCGGACTCCACCGAAAAGAGACCATCACGGCTACACACGCGGTTGATGCGTTTTAATTCGGATCTGGTGTCAAGTTATCTACAACCGGACATTAACAAATTCCCGTCTGCCTATAACCGCAGGCACGGCTTTCGAAAGATTATACCCTGCAGGGGTGTCCCAACTTAGCCCATGACAAGCTCTCGCGATCAACGAAGGAATAGACCTTCTCCCAGGAAGACCCGATCAGACTCGGAATCCCGGTTTACAAGACATTTCGACAATGGTAAAACAAGACCAGCAAGACCGCCCGATGCGCCGACAATCCCGATAGGAGCTGCACATATCTCGTTCTCAGGGCAACACCGGATGAACACTACGTACAACTAAAACTAGCCCTCGAGTTTCCCCAAGGTAGCGCTGCAAGTGGCTCTGGTTCGGACCAACACTTAGACAAGCACTGGCCCGGGGGGGCTGTAATAAAGATGACCCTTGGGTTAATTACTCCCAAGGGAAATATAGGTGGTGGTGAGGCAAATGGTAAAACCAATGTTGGGCCTTGCTGGAGGAGTTTTATTCAAAGCGAACTGTCAAGGGGGTCCCATAAATCACCCGACCGCGTAAGGAACGCAAAATCCGGGAACATAACACCGGTATGACGGAAACTAGGGCGGCAAGAGTGGAACAAAACACCAGGCATAAGGCCGAGCCTTCTACCCTTTACCAAGTATATAGATGCATTAATAATAATATAAGAGATATTGTGATATCCCAACCAAAATCCTGTCCACCATGGAGAAATCTTCAACTTCACCTGCAACTAGCAACGCTATATGAGGGGCTGAGCAAAGCGGTAACATAGCCAAACAACGGTTTGCATAGGAAAGGTATCAAAGGTTAGAGGTTCATGGCAACATGGGATGGCTCGACAAACAGATGATAGGTAGCGCAGCAAAGCGATAGAACGAAGCAACTAGCATAGCAATGATAGTAGTGAGATCCAGGGTAGCGGTCATCTTGCCTAAAATCCCGCTAGGAAGAAGAACGAGTCCATGAAGAAGACAAGCGGAAGTAGTCGAACGAATCCTCACAATCGCAACATTACCGGAACTAAGAAGCAACACCTGAAAGAAACAAACAACATGGTAAACGCACAATCATAAACATGGCATGATGCACAAATCAAGTATGATGCATGTCCGGTTTAAAGAGGCATGGCATGGCAATATGCACAAACAACATTACAAGTTAAGTGGAGCTCAATATGCAACGAGTTGCATATTGACAAAACACCACATGGACATATTTAGTTTAATCTCGATTAAGCTACCAAACAATATTAAATGTTGTTAAACAGGGCAAGAGGTGAAGCATAAGTAAACTAATTATCTAGGCAAGTTTAAATGAGGCCGGAACAACAAACAACAATTCCGGTAATCCCCACATGTCATTTAGCAATTTTAAAGCAAACAACAATTTAAGCATTTTAATTGTTGTTATCATGATGCAGATGACATGTGCAAGTTTTATGCAATTTTATGAAAATGTTGACATGAGCATGTTATGAAGCATTTGTCATCGTGGTGGAACGAAAGAGGTGCCACGGCAACGATAACGAAAATGGTGCCACGGCAACATTCCGATGATCCGATAACTCATTGAGATATCGGTGCAAAAGAGCCAGTGTGCGGATGTGCGGAACATGCAAAAGATGGTGGGGTGATCCCTGCTACCGGGTTCCCACGGGTCAACGGCATGGCAAACAAGGAGGAGCGTGCAAGGATCAATTGGACATGGTGCAAACATACGGTTCAACTCATTAAACACACAAGCATTCATTCACGGGTGGTCATCTCGGGGTTATACCTTCGAATCATGCATTTCGGGGCGGTTCAAAAACGTCGAGGGAAGTAGTCGTTCACGGGTCGTAGGGGAAGTAGTCATTCACGGGTCATAGGGGAAGTAGTCGTACACGTTTCGTAGTTGTACACACGCCGTAGATGTTCGAGGTCACGTCAAGGAACTTGACGTCCACGGGGTCTTCAAGGTCGACGGTAGTGGAAGTAGTGGTACACGGTGACGGTAGTCATACACGAGTTGTAGTCGAACTTGACGGAGCCAACGTCCTCGAGGGTAGTCGTGGTACTTGGGGTCTTCGGACTTGCCGGTCTCGGTCTTGGCCATGGTACAGTGGCTCCATGAACACAACAGGGCAAGATGGATGCCAGGCAAGGGCAGCAACGGGTCAGAACGCTTGACCGTAACCGAAGTCAACAGTGCTCGAGGGCAGGGGCGCTCGGGGCAGTGGTGTGCAGGACGCAGGGGCGGCTGGTCAGCAGGGCAAGGACGACGGCGATCTAGGTCACTGGAGCGGTTGGGCAGGAGGCGCGAAGAGCAGCAGGCGCGTGCAAGGCGAAATAGGAGAGGTCGCCGGCAGGGTAGGAGAGCAAGGGGAACACATGCTCCTGGTGGAGCTCATCGGCGACGGCTGTCACCGGCACGGCGCGGCAAGGTGCGGGTGGCGATGGAACTTGATGGCGAGGCGGAGGACGAACACGAGCCGTGGGTGATCGTGGCTGATGGAGGCCGACGAGGCAGGGGCGACGGGAGCCGGCGGGGACGCGGGGTCGCGCGCTCGATGCGGGAGGTTGTTGGTGCGCGGATGAAGCAGCAGCGGGCAACGGCGGGCATGGGAGGCGCCCTTGTGTGCGCCCGTGGCATCGAGCACGGGAGGAGAGGCGGACGGGGTCCTGCGACGTGCGGCTCTGGCCGCTCGATGTAGGGGCGCAGCAGGGGCCGATGCAGGTCGTGAGGTCCGGGGTGGGCGGCGGAGCCGCGGGGCTCGGCGCGGGTCCTCGAGGCGCTGGCGGAAGGAGGCGGCGACGGGGTCGCTAGGCGGACGGCGAGATCGTCAGGACGGCGGCGCGCGGGACATGGCAGCGGGGTGGCGGGATAGGACGAAGGAGCACGACCAGGAGGGGATCGGGAGGGCTCGCGACGGAGGAGCTCTCGCTCCCTGCGCTGGCTGTGTGCGAGAGGCGACGGTCAAGAGGGAGATGGGGATCGAGAGGAGAGATGAGGGTCGGGCTAGGGTTATGGAGTTGGGGCCGGCTGGGCCTAATGAGGTGGGCTGGAGCTGTCGGCTAGGCTTGGTTGGGCTACGGGTGAGGGAAAAGGCCCAAGTGGCTGCACTGGGAGGGCTTTCCCTTTTCTTCTTAATTCTGTAAATTTGGAATTCACAGCTGAAGAAAATGAAAAGGCCAGGGAGGTAGGAGATGAATTTAGCAGATATAAGAGTATCCTCATGCTCATGGAATTATACTCTATTTGATAAAATTCCTTTGGACATTTTTAGAGGTAGAAAAATAATGCAAGTTTGAATTAAATTCAAACTTGAGCCATTTTTGAACCCAACCAAAACAACTCCAAAAAGGATGATATTTGACAGAGAGGTATAAGGCATGGAGTAAGATCATCAGGAAATAAATGAACATTAAAGGAGAAGGGAGAAATGGCACTAGCAAAAATAAAGGAATAAGAAGGAAGAAGGAGGTGATGATACATGGGCATGGCTTGAGAGAAGAGACAACAAGGACTGATGCACACACAACAATACACCAATATGAAGAATGCAACCCACATGATGATCATGATGCAATAAATGACAAGAGGCATAATGCAACATAACAAGTGAAATGAGCATGGTGCAAGAAGCAAACACACGACAAGGCACTCAACATGATCATGGCATAAACATGTAGAATACAATATGCAAAACAATTATGATAATGCAACAAACAAAAATAAACACACGACAACAACTAAGATAAATGGAAGGCAACTGGAGCATCGGTCTCGGGGCGTTACAACACTCCACCACTACGAGAGGATCTCGTCCCGAGATCTAGGATGGCACCGGAGAGAAAATAGAAAGGAAGAGAAGAGGTAAAACTAAGTTGCTTCTTCAACAAATGAGTGAAACCACGAACCTTGAGAGGTTGAACAAATTGAAAGAAAGAGTACAATAGAGATGAACGAGATTGCAAACAATCCATTAGAAAAGAGGAACAAGGAACATTACGAGAACTTGAAGGTTGCAAAGACATGAATCAAGAGTTTAATGGACAAGAAGGAATTGAAACCACTCTGGTTGAAACCGAGATAAGAATGAATAAGAATGATATAATTTTGACAGCACTCCGACTGTAAATGGAAGAAATTGAACATGAACTTGACAAGATGAGAGGATACTTGATGAAATCAACAACACACTGCCTCCAGAACTATTGAAGGAATGGCACAAGGGGTAAGAAAGATTTCAGATAGCACTCCGGTTGAAACGATAGGCAAAACTTGATAAGATGAAAGAGCTTGAAGAGATGACACAACACTCCGGTTAAATGGAGAAGCAAGGAGAAGAACATGATCCTCAATTCGAGAAGATGAGAGAAAAGAGCAACATCACAATGCCTCCGAAAGAAAGAATAGAAGATAGATCATTGGAATAACAGAATGGAGAAGAAAATGCCAACTTGTACCACAAATCAGCTTGGAAAGCATCCTAGCAAAGAAGAATAGAACGTAGTTGTTGGAAAACCAACAACGAAACGAATAAACTTGTAGTGGGCTTATGGAAACATCTCAACGCTTGAAGTGAAATTCTGCCACTAACGAAAAACAATTGCTTGTTTGAGAGCAACGAAGAGATGAAAACTTCTTTCATCGAGAGGATAGGATGAAAACTTGGATCAATGATAAGCACCACAAATAGCAACATTCCCAATGGAAGGCTTTAGGTGAAATATAACCCAAGATAACTCCAACAAAGAGATTGATGGATTTAAAATACCTCATTCTTGATAACAATATGAATCATGAACCTTGAAGGAAATTGTCAAGAGTGACATAACACCACCACAAAAGATAAGGTAGAAAGAATTGCACTTCAGAATGCAAGATGAAGAATGCTTGAACTCCTCAAAACAAAACATGTGTTGAGCACCATGTTTATTTTAGAGTGTAGCTTGGCGGATCATCACCTCGAGAGAAATCTTGAAGAACAATTGAAGAATGAAAAGAATGCTTGACGAACCACCATGTAGATCTTCCATGAAGAACTCCGGTAATAAAAAGGATGATAGAAAGAAAGAGAAGTTGAAAACACAAGGTGAAACCTTGCAATGATTTAGATGGAGCTTTGCGATGATATAACCAAGAGAACTTGGAACTCCGGAAAGAAAAGATGAATACTAGAACCGAGAATTACTTCATCATGAACAATCTTCGGAAGAAGGAATTAATCACTTGGATGAAACAAGAATAAGAATTATGTCATGCCTATCCTTCACCAATTTAAATTGATGACAAGCAACGGATTTGGCATACTACTTATTCTCGTAGAAAGGATGGATTAAGAGAGATATAGCGCAAACTTGAGAAGGTATTGATGGAACCACCGGTTGGATTTGTTAACAATGAATGAATGTATATGATAACAAAGGAAGAGGAATCTTGAACGAACCACCGTAAGAATTGAAAATGAACGAAGAAAAGATAAAGAAACACCGGGAAGAATTGGAAAACGAATGAAGATACTTGAGGGGATTTAGATACATGAGAACAAAGAAATCATGAACTGATTAGAAGGTATTTGAATGATGCACCGGTTAGATTTGGAGAACAAGAGTTGAAGGTTGAGAATGAGTAATATTCAGAAATGATGGCATTCGGATTATCAAGAAAGGAAGCAACTCCTGAAATGCATCAGATGGTTGAAAAGAATTCTCACAATCGAAAACAATTATGAGAGGATGACATAAACTAGAACTATGAATCTTCAAGAGAACGGACCAAGATTTAAGAGAAATCCTTCTTCGGTCTTCAAGATCCGAGAATGACAACGAAGAACACCACCAAGAATTGTTGAGATACTCCGGGATGAAAATTAGAAAGGTTGAACCAACGATGAAAGAATTTGAAAGATCTTGGAGAAGGACATATGACTTATGATAAATCATTCTTGCGTCAAACTTCGAAAAGAATTTGGGAATAACTCCGGAATAATTAGAAGAGTCAGGTAAGATCCTGGGAAAAAACCTGTGGGTTAGGGCCCACTCAAAAGAAAACACCATTGAATGATTTTAAAGAGAGATTGCACCGGTTGAATTAAATAGCTTGAATGAGATAACAATCTTGAAATATCTTGAACAGATTAGGAATGATAACACGAATCTTCCGAGATATCTTCAGCACACTGGAACAAATGGAAAGCGAGAGGTGAATGATTAAGAGATACACCGGCATGAAAAAGCATGTGACACGAGGGAAAGAAAATGATCAACACTGAAAGCTTGATTTAAATCCACCGGAGAAGAAACAACAATGAAGGACGATGAACTTGAAACTCCGTTAGTATCTTCGTGAGAATCACCAGATAGGAACATTGATTGAAAAGAGTGAACAGACTTCACATGAATAAATGGATACTTGATTAAGAAATCTGGGTCCTTGAAGAAAAAGGGTGGGAGGGCGGGAAAACAAAGGCAACTTGGGTACGGATGAAACGAACAACGTTGGGAAACTGAGAGATGATCTTGCGAATGTTGAAATGATCGGATCCACTTGAAAAGAAGCACACCGGTTGGAAAGAATTAACATGACAAACTCGATGATCAAAAGGATTAGCACTCCCATAGCAATATGAGAACACCATTTAGGAAAGGTATGGATTCAACATTTGACTTCGAAGCAACTCGAATACCACAAATAAAACAAAACAAAGGATTGGCTTACAGAATAAGCCGGAACAAACATATGATAGAGATTCTGTCCGAAGTTTTCGTGGTGGGGCCCACACGGGCTCGAGTGTACAGCACCATCATGTACAAGGCAGTGCACATGACATACGAAGTGTCCCCGAACCAGCATAGCCAAGGGTTCTTTAAGACACAACGAGACCACTGTAAAAACGACCGTGGAAAGGCGGACCACTAGACGTCAAACCCCAATCTCATATCATGCATCTGTCGAAAAGATATTCTAGGAGCTACTTGAATTCCCACCTATAAAACTCCCGAAACTTTCTGGTTATGCAATCTGGTGTTGGGGATACAGGGGAAGCAATATATCTCACCCAAACTAACAATCCCTACATCCAGCTGTATCCATCCGTCAACACATAACCAAGAAACCTTCGGAAATCGTGTACCTCAACCTTCGAAAAGCATCCGTTATACGAGTTATGGCAATACTCCCGAACTCCCCAGTACTGGGTGACGTCGAGGTTATCTCACCAACAACTGCATAAAAGAGATTTTCGATGTCGGCAAAACTCAGGTATTCCATAACTGCAACGATAAAATTGTGACGACAACACCTCAGAGCTCAACTCCCCGGGTCAATGCCACATAAATAGATAGGAGGCACCAAGAACAATGTTCTCGTCACAAAACCATCGGAACGATTCCAAGATACCCGCGTGATCCTAAAAAAAATTTAGTGAAATTTGAGGAGAGGAAAGACAAAACATCTACGTCAGGAGTCCTCACCAGAGCGACGAAGGGGGCTGAGGAGTAAAAAGAATCCTACTCTCCGATATTTATAATCCTAAGACTCAAAATAGTTTTCTTCTAGACTCAACAACGGCCAACAAACAAGGGGGCTCCTATGGTCGGTCGAGGCTCTGATTACCAACTTGTCACGCCCAATATGCGACCCTATCCAAAAGGAACTCGAAGGTCCCACCAAGGATAGACCCGCATATTGAAATGCTTTTGCAAGGTGGATATCATTACATCAACATTACATAATAGATGGGGATACATACATAAGGCATACAATACCACACGAATACATCATCACAATACATAAGAGCAACATCCGACTACGGATGAAACATAAACAGAAACTCAAACGACATCCACCCTGCTAGCCCAGGCTGCCGACCTGGAACCTATCCCCTGATCAAAGAAGCAGAAGAACAACTCAATGCAAGCAAGCATCGCTCTCGCGTCATGATCATCGCATAACCTGTACCTACAACTGTTGTTGTAGTAAACTGTGAGCCACGAGGACTCAGCAATCCCATTACCATGAGTATCAAGACTAGCAAAGCTTAATGGGAAAAGGAAGGGGTAAAGTGGTGAGGTTGCAGCAGCGACTAAGCATATATGGTGGCTAACATACGCAAATAAGAGCGAGAAGAGAAGCAAAGGAATGATCGTCAACTAGCAATGATCAAGAAGTGATCCTGAACTCCTACTTACGTCAAACATAACCCAGAAACCGTGTTCACTTCCCGGACTCCGCCGAACAAAGACCATCACGGCTACACACGCGGTTGATGCGTTTTAATTCGGATCTGGTGTCAAGTTATCTACAACCGTACATTAACAAATTCACATCTGCCTATAACCGCAGGCACGGCTTTCGAAAGATTATACCCTGCAGGGGTGTCCCAACTTAGCCCATGACAAGCTCTCGCGATCAACGAAGGAATAGACCTTCTCCCAGGAAGACCCGACCAGACTCGGAATCCCGGTTTAGAAGACATTTCGACAATGGTAAAACAAGACCAGCAAGACCGCTCGATGCGCCGACAATCCCGATAGGAGCTGCACATATCTCGTTCTCAGGGCAACACCGGATGAACACTACGTACAACTAAAACCAGCCCTCGAGTTTCCCCGAGGTGGCGCTGCAAGTGGCTCTGGCTCGGACCAACACTTAGACAAGCACTGGCCCGGGGGGGGGGGGCTGTAATAAAGATGACCCTTGGGTTAATTACTCCCAAGGGAAATATAGGTGGTGGTGAGGCAAATGGTAAAACCAATGTTGGGCCTTGCTGGAGGAGTTTTATTCAAAGCGAACTGTCAAGGGGGTCCCATAAATCACCCGACCGCGTAAGGAACGCAAAATCCGGGAACATAACACCAGTATGATGGAAACTAGGGCGGCAAGAGTGGAACAAAACACCAGGCATAAGGCCGAGCCTTCCACCCTTTACCAAGTATATAGATGCATTAATAATAATATAAGAGATATTGTGATATCCCAACCAAAATCCTGTCCACCATGGAGAAATCTTCAACTTCACCTGCAACTAGCAACACTATAAGAGGGGCTGAGCAAAGCGGTAACATAGCCAAACAACGGTTTGCATAGGAAAGGTATCAAAGGTTAGAGGTTCATGGCAACATGGGATGGCTCGACAAACAGATGATAGGTAGCGCAGCAAAGCGATAGAACGAAGCAACTAGCATAGCAATGATAGTAGTGAGATCCAGGGTAGCGGTCATCTTGCCTGAAATCCCGCTAGGAAGAAGAACGAGTCCATGAAGAAGACAAGCGGAAGTAGTAGAACGAATCCTCACAATCGCAACATTACCGGAACTAAGAAGCAACACCGGAAAGAAACAAACAACATGGTAAACGCACAATCATAAAGATGGCATGTGTTGGGGAACGTAGTAATTTCAAAAAAATTCCTACGCACACGCAAGATCATGGTGATGGCATAGCAACGAGAGGGGAGAGTGTAGTCCATGTACCCTCGTAGACTGTAAGTGGAAGCATTATAACAATGCGGTTGATGTAGTCGTACGTCTTCACGATCCGACCGATCCAAGTACCGAACGTACGGCACCTCCGAGTTCAGCACACGTTCAGCTCGATGACGATCCCCGGGCTCCGATCCAGCAAAGCTTCGGGGATGAGTTCCGTCAGCACGACGGCGTGGTGACGATGATGATGTTCTACCGGCGCAGGGCTTCGCCTAAACTCCGCGACGATATGACCGAGGTGGAATATGGTGGAGGGGGGCACCGCACACGGCTAAGGAACGATCCGTAGATCAACTTGTGTGTCTATGGGGTGCCCCCTGCCCCCGTATATAAAGGAGGGAGGGGGAGGCCGGCCGGCCCTTGTTGGGCGCGCCAGGAGGAGGAGTCCTCCTCCTAGTAGGAGTAGGACTCCTCCTTTCCTACTCCTACTAGGAGGGGAAGGAAGGGGGAGAGGAGGGGAAGGAAAGAGGGGGGCGCCGCCCCCCCTCCTAGTCCAATTCGGACCAGAGGGAGAGGGGGCGCGCGGCCCTTCCTGGCCGCCCCTCTCTCTTCCCACCAAGGCCCATGTGGCCCATTAACTCTCCGGGGGGGGGGTTCCGGTAACCCTCCGGCACTCCGGTTTTCTCCGAAATCACCCGGAACACTTCCGGTGTCCGAATATAGTCGTCCAATATATCAATCTTTATGTCTCGACCATTTCGAGACTCCTCGTCATGTCCGTGATCACATCCGGGACTCCGAACAAACTTCGGTACATCAAAACTTGTAAACTCATAATAAAACTGTCATCGTAACGTTAAGCGTGCGGACCCTACGGGTTCGAGAACTATGTAGACATGACCTAGAACTATTCTCGGTCAATAACCAATAGCGGAACCTGGATGCCCATATTGGTTCCTACATATTCTACGAAGATCTTTATCGGTCAAACCGCATAACAACATACGTTGTTCCCTTTGTCATCGGTATGTTACTTGCCCGAGATTTGATCGTCGGTATCCAATACCTAGTTCAATCTCGTTACCGGCAAGTCTCTTTACTCGTTCTGTAACACATCATCTTATAACTAACTCATTAGTTACAATGCTTGCAAGGCTTAGGTGATGAGTATTACCGAGAGGGCCCAGAGATACCTCTCCGACAATCGGAGTGACAAAACCTAATCTCGAATTATGCCAACCCAACATGTACCTTCGGAAACACCTGTAGAGCACCTTTATAATCACCCAGTTACGTTGTGACGTTTGGTAGCACACAAAGTGTTCTTCCGGTAAACGGGAGTTGCACAATCTCATAGTTGCAGGAACTTTGTATAAGTCATGAAGAAAGCAATAGCAACATACTAAACGATCAAGTGCTAGGCTAACGGAATGGGTCATGTCAATCACATCATTCTCCTAATGATGTGATCCCATTAATCAAATGACAACACATGTCTATGGTTAGGAAACATAACCATCTTTGATTAATGAGCTAGTCAAGTAGAGGCATACTAGTGACTTTATGTTTGTCTATGTATTCACACGTGTATCATGTTTCCGGTTAATACAATTCTAGCATGAATAATAAACATTTATCATGATATGAGGAAATAAATAATAACTTTATTATTGCCTCTAGGGCATATTTCCTTCAGTCTCCCACTTGCACTAGAGTCAATAATCTAGATTACATAGTAATGATTCTAACACCCATGGAGTCTTGGTGCTGATCATGTTTTGCTCGTGAGAGAGGCTTAGTCAACGGGTCTGCAACATTCAGATCCGTATGTATCTTGCAAATCTCTATGTCTCCCACTTGGACTTGGTCCCGAATGGAATTGAAGCGTCTCTTGATGTGCTTGGTCCTCTTGTGAAATCTGGATTCCTTTGCCAAGGCAATTGCACCAGTATTGTCACAGAAGATCTTCATTGGTCCCGATGCACTAGGTATGACACCTAGATCGGAAATGAACTCCTTCATCCAGACTCCTTCATTTGCTGCTTCCGAAGCAGCTATGTACTCCGCTTCACATGTAGATCCCGCTACGACGCTTTGTTTAGAACTGCACCAACTTACAGCTCCACCGTTTAATAAAAACACGTATCCGGTTTGCGATTTAGAATCGTCCGGATCAGTGTCAAAGCTTGCATCGACGTAACCGTTTACGACTAGCTCTTTGTCACCTCCATATACGAGAAACATATCCTTAGTCCTTTTCAGGTATTTCAGGATGTTCTTGACCGCTGTCCAGTGATCCACTCCTGGATTACTTTGGTACCTTCCTGCCAAGCTTATTGCTAAGCATACGTCAGGTCTGGTACACAGCATTGCATACATGATAGAGCCTATGGCTGAAGCATAGGGAACATTTTTCATTTTCTCTCTATCTTCTGCTGTGGTCGGGCATTGAGTTTGACTCAACTTCACACCTTGTAGCACAGGCAAGAATCCTTTCTTTGCCTGATCCATTTTGAACTTTTTCAAAATTTTGTCAAGGTATGTGCTTTGTGAAAGTCCTATTAAGCGTCTTGATCTATCTCTATAGATCTTGATGCCCAATATGTAAGCAGCTTCACCGAGGTCTTTCATTGAAAAACTTTTATTCAAGTATCCTTTTATGCTATCCAGAAATTCTATATCATTTCCAATTAATAATATGTCATCTACATATAAAATTAGAAATGCTACAGAGCTCCCACTCACTTTCTTGTAAATACAGGCTTCTCCAAAAGTCTGTATAAAACCATATGCTTTGATCACACTATCAAAGCGTTTATTCCAACTCCGAGATGCTTGCACCAGTCCATAAATGGAACGCTGGAGCTTGCACACTTTGTCAGCACCTTTTGGATCAACAAAACCTTCCGGCTGCATCATATACAACTCTTCTTCTAGAAATCCATTCAAGAATGCAGTCTTGACATCCATTTGCCAAATTTCATAATCATGAAATGCAGCAATAGCTAACATGATTCGGACGGACTTAAGCATCGCTACGGGTGAGAAAGTCTCATCGTAGTCAACCCCTTGAACTTGTCGAAAACCTTTTGCAACAAGTCGAGCTTTATAGACAGTTATATTACCATCAGCGTCAGTCTTCTTCTTAAAGATCCATTTATTCTCAATGGCTTGCCGATCATCGGGCAAGTCAACCAAAGTCCATACTTTGTTTTCATACATGGATCCCATCTCAGATTTCATGGCTTCTAGCCATTTTGCGGAATCCGGGCTCATCATCGCTTCCTCATAGTTCGTAGGTTCATCATGGTCAAGTAACATGACTTCCAGAATAGGATTACCGTACCACTCTGGTGCGGATCTTACTCTGGTAGACCTACGAGGTTCAGTAGAAACTTGATCTGAAGTTTCATGATCATTATCATTAGCTTCCTCACTAATTGGTGTAGTTGTCACAGGAACTGGTTCTCGTGATGAACTACTTTCCAATAAGGGAGTAGATACAGTTATCTCATCAAGTTCTACTTTCCTCCCACTCACTTCTTTCGAGAGAAACTCCTTCTCTAGAAAGGATCCATTCTTAGCAACGAATGTCTTGCCTTCGGATCTGTGATAGAAGGTGTACCCAATAGTCTCTTTTGGGTATCCTATGAAGACACATTTCTCCGATTTAGGTTCGAGCTTATCTGGTTGAAGTTTCTTCACATAAGCATCGCAGCCCCAAACTTTAAGAAACGACAACTTTGGTTTCTTGCCAAACCACAGTTCATAAGGCGTCGTCTCAACGGATTTTGATGGTGCCCTATTTAACGTGAATGCGGCCGTCTCTAAAGCATAACCCCAAAACGATAGCGGTAAATCAGTAAGAGACATCATAGATCGCACCATATCAAGTAAAGTACGATTACGACGTTCGGACACACCATTTCGTTGTGGTGTTCCAGGTGGCGTGAGTTGCGAAACTATTCCACATTGTTTCAAGTGTAGGCCAAACTCATAACTCAAATACTCTCCTCCACGATCAGATCGTAGAAACTTTATTTTCTTGTTACGATGATTTTCCACTTCACTCTGAAATTCTTTGAACTTTTCAAATGTTTCAGACTTGTGTTTCATCAAGTAGATATACCCATATCTGCTCAAATCATCTGTGAAGGTGAGAAAATAACGATACCCGCCGCGAGCCTCAACATTCATTGGGCCACAAACATCAGTATGTATGATTTCCAACAAATCAGTTGCTCGCTCCATAGTTCCGGAGAACGGCGTTTTAGTCATCTTGCCCATAAGGCACGGTTCGCAAGTACCAAGTGATTCATAATCAAGTGATTCCAAAAGTCCATCAGTATGGAGTTTCTTCATGCGCTTTACACCGATATGACCCAAACGGCAGTGCCACAAATAAGTTGCACTATCATTATTAACTCTGCATCTTTTGGTTTCAACACTATGAATATGTGTATCACTACTATCGAGATTTAATAAAAATAGACCACTCTTCAAGGGTGCATGACCATAAAAGATATTACTCATATAAATAGAACAACCATTATTCTCTGATTTAAATGAATAACCGTCTCGCATCAAACAAGATCCAGATATAATGTTCATGCTCAACGCTGGCACCAAATAACAATTATTCAGGTCTAAAACTAATCCCGAAGGTAGATGTAGAGGTAGCGTGCCGACCGCGATCACATCGACTTTGGAACCGTTTCCCACGCGCATCGTCACCTCGTCCTTGGCCAGTGCTCGCTTATTCCGTAGTCCCTGTTTCGAGTTGCAAATATTAGCAACAGAACCAGTATCAAATACCCAGGTGCTACTACGAGCTCTAGTTAGGTACACATCAATAACATGTATATCACATATACCTTTGTTCACTTTGCCATCCTTCTTATCCGCCAAATACTTGGGGCAGTTCCGCTTCCAGTGACCAGTCTGCTTGCAGTAGAAGCACTCAGTTTCAGGCTTAGGTCCAGACTTGGGTTTCTTCTCTTGAGCAGCAACTTGCTTGCTGTTCTTCTTGAAGTTCCCCTTCTTCTTCCCTTTGCCCTTTTTCTTGAAACTAGTGGTCTTGTTGACCATCAACACTTGATGCTCCTTCTTGATTTCTACCTCCGCAGCTTTTAGCATTGCGAAGAGCTCGGGAATAGTCTTGTTCATCCCTTGCATATTATAGTTCATCACAAAGCTCTTGTAGCTTGGTGGCAGTGATTGGAGAATTCTGTCAATGACGCTATCATCCGGAAGATTAACTCCCAGTTGAATCAAGTGATTATTATACCCAGACATTTTGAGTATATGTTCACTGACAGAACTATTCTCCTCCATCTTGCAGCTGTAGAACTTATTGGAGACTTCATATCTCTCAATCCGGGCATTTGCTTGAAATATTAACTTCAACTCCTGGAACATCTCATATGCTCCATGACGTTCAAAACGTCGTTGAAGACCCGGTTCTAAGCCGTAAAGCATGGCACACTGAACTATAGAGTAGTCATCAGCTTTGCTCTGCCAGACGTTCTTAACGTCGTCAGTTGCATCAGCAGCAGGCCTGGCACCCAGCGGTGCTTCCAGGACGTAACTTTTCTGTGCAGCAATGAGGATAATCCTCAGGTTACGGACCCAGTCCGTGTAATTGCTACCATCATCTTTCAACTTTGCTTTCTCAAGGAACGCATTAAAATTCAACGGAACAACAGCACGAGCCATCTATCTACAAACAAACATAGACAAGCAAAATACTATCAGGTACTAAGTTCATGATAAATTTAAGTTCAATTAATCATATTACTTAAGAACTCCCACTTAGACAGACATCTCTCTAGTCATCTAAGTGATCACGTGATCCAAATCAACTAAACCATAACCGATCATCACGTGAGATGGAGTAGTTTTCAATGGTGAACATCACTATGTTGATCATATCTACTATATGATTCACGCTCGACCTTTCGGTCTCCGTGTTCCGAGGCCATATCTGCATATGCTAGGCTCGTCAAGTTTAACCTGAGTATTCTGCGTGTGCAAAACTGGCTTGCACCCGTTGTAGATGGACGTAGAGCTTATCACACCCGATCATCACGTGGTGTCTGGGCACGACGAACTTTGGCAACGGTGCATACTCAGGGAGAACACTTCTTGATAATTTTAGTGAGAGATCATCTTAAAATGCTACCGTCAATCAAAGCAAGATAAGATGCATAAAGGATAAACATCACATGCAATCAATATAAGTGATATGATATGGCCATCATCATCTTGTGCTTGTGATCTCCATCTCCGAAGCACCGTCATGATCACCATCGTCACCGGCGCGACACCTTGATCTTCATCGTAGCATCGTTGTCGTCTCGCCAACTATTGCTTCTACGACTATCGCTACCGCTTAGTGATAAAGTAAAGCAATTACAGGGCGTTTGCATTTCATACAATAAAGCGACAACCATATGGCTCCTGCCAGTTGCCGATAACTTCGGTTACAAAACATGATCATCTCATACAATAAAATATAGCATCACGTCTTGACCATATCACATCACAACATGCCCTGCAAAAACAAGTTAGACGTCCTCTACTTTGTTGTTGCAAATTTTACGTGGCTGCTACGGGCTTAGCAAGAACCGTTCTTACCTACGCATCAAAAACCACAACGATAGTTTGTCAAGTTGGTGCTGTTTTAACCTTCGCAAGGACCGGGCGTAGCCACACTCGATTCAGCTAAAGTGAGAGAGACAGACACCCGCCAGCCACCTTTAAGCACGAGTGCTCGTAACGGTGAAACCAGTCTCGCGTAAGCGTACGCGTAATGTCGGTCCGGGCCGCTTCATCTCACAATACCGCCGAACCAAAGTATGACATGCTGGTAAGCAGTATGACTTGTATCGCCCACAACTCACTTGTGTTCTACTCGTGCATATGACATCTACGCATAAAACCAGGCTCGGATGCCACTGTTGGGGAACGTAGTAATTTCAAAAAATTTCCTACGCACACGCAAGATCATGGTGATGGCATAGCAACGAGAGGGGAGAGTGTTCGTCCACGTACCCTCGTAGACCGTAAGCGGAAGCGTTATGACAACGCGGTTGATGTAGTCGTACGTCTTCACGATCCGACCGATCCAAGCACCGAACGTACGGCACCTCCGAGTTCAGCACACGTTCAGCTCGATGACGATCCCCGGGCTCCGATCCAGCAAAGCTTCGGGGATGAGTTCCGTCAGCACGACGGCGTGGTGACGATGATGATGTTCTACCGGCGCAGGGCTTCGCCTAAACTCCGCGACGATATGACCGAGGTGGAATATGGTGGAGGGGGGCACCGCACACGGCTAAGGAACGATCCGTAGATCAACTTGTGTGTCTATGGGGTGCCCCCTGCCCCCGTATATAAAGGAGGGAGGGGGAGGCCGGCCGGCCCTTGTTGGGCGCGCCAGGAGGAGGAGTCCTCCTCCTAGTAGGAGTAGGACTCCTCCTTTCCTACTCCTACTAGGAGGGGAAGGAAGGGGGAGAGGAGGGGAAGGAAAGAGGGGGGCGCCGCCCCCCCTCCTAGTCCAATTCGGACCAGAGGGAGAGGGGGCGCGCGGCCCTTCCTGGCCGCCCCTCTCTCTTCCCACCAAGGCCCATGTGGCCCATTAACTCTCCGGGGGGGGGTTCCGGTAACCCTCCGGCACTCCGGTTTTCTCCGAAATCACCCGGAACACTTCCGGTGTCCGAATATAGTCGTCCAATATATCAATCTTTATGTCTCGACCATTTCGAGACTCCTCGTCATGTCCGTGATCACATCCGGGACTCCGAACAAACTTCGGTACATCAAAACTTGTAAACTCATAATAAAACTGTCATCGTAACGTTAAGCGTGCGGACCCTACGGGTTCGAGAACTATGTAGACATGACCTAGAACTATTCTCGGTCAATAACCAATAGCGGAACCTGGATGCCCATATTGGTTCCTACATATTCTACGAAGATCTTTATCGGTCAAACCGCATAACAACATACGTTGTTCCCTTTGTCATCGGTATGTTACTTGCCCGAGATTTGATCGTCGGTATCCAATACCTAGTTCAATCTCGTTACCGGCAAGTCTCTTTACTCGTTCTGTAACACATCATCTTATAACTAACTCATTAGTTACAATGCTTGCAAGGCTTAGGTGATGAGTATTACCGAGAGGGCCCAGAGATACCTCTCCGACAATCGGAGTGACAAAACCTAATCTCGAATTATGCCAACCCAACATGTACCTTCGGAAACACCTGTAGAGCACCTTTATAATCACCCAGTTACGTTGTGACGTTTGGTAGCACACAAAGTGTTCTTCCGGTAAACGTGAGTTGCACAATCTCATAGTTGCAGGAACTTTGTATAAGTCATGAAGAAAGCAATAGCAACATACTAAACGTTCAAGTGCTAGGCTAACGGAATGAGTCATGTCAATCACATCATTCTCCTAATGATGTGATCCCATTAATCAAATGACAACACATGTCTATGGTTAGGAAACATAACCATCTTTGATTAATGAGCTAGTCAAGTAGAGGCATACTAGTGACTTTATATTTGTCTATGTATTCACACGTGTATCATGTTTCCGGTTAATACAATTCTAGCATGAATAATAAACATTTATCATGATATGAGGAAATAAATAATAACTTTATTATTGCCTCTAGGGCATATTTCCTTCAGCATGATGCACAATTCAAGTATGATGCATGTCCGGTTTAAAGAGGCATGGCATGGCAATATGCACAAACAACATTACAAGTTAAGTGGAGCTCAATATGCAACGAGTTGCATATTGACAAAACACCGCATGGACATATTTAGTTTAATCTCGATTAAGCTACCAAACAATATTAAATGTTGTTAAACAGGGCAAGAGGTGAAGCATAAGTAAACTAACTATCTAGGCAAGTTTAAATGAGGCCGGAACAACAAACAACAATTCCGGTAATCCCCACATGTCATTTAGCAATTTTAAAGCAAACAACAATTTAAGCATTTTAATTGTTGTTATCATGATGCAGATGACATGTGCAAGTTTTATGCAATTTTATGAAAATGTTGACATGAGCATGTTATGAAGCATTTATCATCGTGGTGGAACGAAAGAGGTGCCACGGCAATGACAACGAAAATGGTGCCACGACAACATTCCGATGATCCGATAACTCATTGAGATATCGGTGCAAAAGAGCCAGTGTGCGGATGTGCGGAACATGCAAAAGATGGTGGGGTGATCCCAGCTACCGGGTTCCCACGGGTCGACGGCATGGCAAACGAGGAGGAGCGTGCAAGGATCAATTGGACATGGTGCAAACATACGGTTCAACTCATACAACACACAAGCATTCATTCACGGGTGGTCATCTCGGGGTTATACCTTCGAAGCGTGCATTTCGGGGCGGTTCAAAAACGTCGAGGGAAGTAGTCGTTCACGGGTCGTAGGGGAAGTAGTCGTTCACGGGTCATAGGGGAAGTAGTCGTACACGTTTCGTAGTTGTACACACTTCGTAGATGTTTGGGGTCACGTCAAAGAACTTGATGTCCACGGGGTCTTCAAGGTCCATGGTAGTGGAAGTAGTGGTACACGGCGACGGTAGTCGTACACGAGTTGTAGTCGAACTTGACGGAGCCAACGTCCTCGAGGGTAGTCGTGGTACTTGGGGTCTTCGGACTTGCCGGTCTCGGTCTTGGCCATGGTACAGTGGCTCCATGAACACAACAGGGCCAGATGGATGCAAGGCAATGGCAGCAACGGGTCAGAACACTTGACTGTAACCGAAGTCAACAGTGCTCGAGGGCAGGGGCGCTCGGGGCAGTGGTGTGCAGGACGCAGGGGCGGCTGGTCAGCAGGGCAAGGACGACAGCGATCTAGGTCGCTGGAGCGGTTGGGCAGGAGGCGCGAAGAGCAGCAGGCGCGTGCAAGGCGAAACAGGAGAGGTCGCCGGCAGGGTAGGAGAGCAAGGGGAACACGGGCTCCTGGTGGAGCTCATCGGCGACGGCTGTCACCGGCACGGCGCGGCAAGGTGCGGGTGGCGATGGAACTTGATGGCGAGGTGGAGGACGAACACGAGCCGTGGGTGATCGTGGCTGATGGAGGCCGACGAGGCAGGGGCGACGGGAGCCGGCGGGGACGCGGGGTCGCGCGCTCGATGCGAGAGGTTGTTGGTGCGCGGACGAAGCAGCAGCGGCCAACGGCGGGCATGGGAGGCACCCTTGTGTGCGCCCGTGGCATCGAGCACGGGAGGAGAGGCGGACGGGGTCCTGCGACGTGCGGCTCTGGCCGCTCGATGTAGGGGCGCAGCAGGGGCCGATGCAGGTCGTGAGGTCCGGGGTGGGCGGCGGAGCCGCGGGTCTCGGCGCGGGTCCTCGAGGCGCCGGCGGCAGGAGGCGGCGACGGGGTCGCGAGGCGGACGACGAGCTCGTCAGGACGGCGGCGCGCGGGACATGGCAGCGGGGTGGCGGGATCGGACAAAGGAGCACGACCAGGAGGGGATCGGGAGGGCTCGCGACGGAGGAGCTTTCGCTCCCTGCGCTGGCTGTGTGCGAGAGGCGGCGGTCAGGAGGGAGATGGGGATCGAGAGGAGAGATGAGGGTCGGGCTAGGGTTATGGAGTTGGGGCCGACTGGGCCTAATGAGGTGGGCTGGAGCTGTCGGCTAGGCTTGGTTGGGCTGCGGGTGAGGGAAAAGGCCCAAGTGGCTGCACTAGGAGGGCTTTCCCTTTTCTTCTTAATTCTGTAAATTTGGAATTCACAGCTGAAGAAAAGGAAAAGGCCAGGGAGGTAGGAGATGAATTTAGCAGATATAAGAGTATCCTCATGCTCATGGAATTATACTCTATTTGATAAAATTCCTTTGGACATTTTTAGAGGTAGAAAAATAATGCAAGTTTGAATTAAATTCAAACTTGAGCCATTTTTGAACCCAACCAAAACAACTCCAAAAAGGATGATATTTGACAGAGAGGTATAAGGCATGGAGTAAGATCATCAGGAAATAAATGAACATTAAAGGAGAAGGGAGAAATGGCACTAGCAAAAATAAAGGAATAAGAAGGAAGAAGGAGGTGATGATACATGGGCATGGCTTGAGAGAAGAGACAACAAGGACTGATGCACACACAACAATACACCAATATGAAGAATGCAACCCACATGATGATCATGATGCAATAAATGACAAGAGGCATAATGCAACATAACAAGTGAAATGAGCATGGTGCAAGAAGCAAACACACGACAAGGCACTCAACATGATCATGGCATAAACATGTAGAATACAATATGCAAAACAATTATGATAATGCAACAAACAAAAATAAACACACGGCAACAACTAAGATAAATGGAAGGCAACTGGAGCATCGGTCTCGGGGCGTTACAGGTAGTTTTTGGCTCGATCCGAAACCATATAAAACATCTGAAGGTGCAATTAAATGATGCTAAGTTCAGGGCGTTGCGGACCGGATACTCAACTGACACAAGGGACATTGAAGAACAACTAAGGGAGGTCTATGCGCGCGAGGAGGTGCTGCAACGCCAAAGATCGAGAGTAGACTAGCTAACGGCGGGGGATATGAACACGAAATATTTCCAGGGAAGAGCTTCACATAGGAAGAGGGAAAATACGGTGCGTGCGCTGATCCGGGAGGATGGATCGAAATGCATGGTAGATGAGGAGATGCGTGAGATGGCAGCGAAGTTCTATGAAGAACTGTTCACCTCGGAAGGATCGGTGGGTGCCCAAGGACTGCTGAATAATATTCCAAGCATAGTTACAGAGGGCATGAATCAGAAACTTGTGGCACCCGTTACAGATGATGAGATCGAGGTTGCGCTGTTCCAAATGGGCCCAACGAAGGCTCCGGGTCCTGATGGGCTGCCAGCCCTCTTTATCAATGACACTGGTCGCTTATGAAGGAGGATGTGTGTAGAGTTGTCCGAGATTTTCTTGATGGAGTGGCGGCACCAGATGCTTTTAATGCTACTGTGATTGTAATGATACCGAAAGTTAACTCACCGGAGTTACTCTCGCAATTCCACCCAATTAGTCTTTGCAGTGTCTTATATAAGATTGCTTCGAAGGTGTTGGCCAACAGGTTGAAGTCTATACTGCCAATTCTAATATCTGGGGTATAAAGTGCTTTTGTGCCAGGTCGTTTAATCACGGATAATGTATTTGTGACCTATGAGTGCGTGCATGCAATCAGAAAGAGAAAGAGGAAGAAACCACAATGTGCGGTTAAATTGGATATGATGAAGGCATATGACAGGGTGGAGCAGATTTTTCTCGAACAAATGTTAGTACAGTTTTTAAACACTTGTTTAATTTCTTTTTCAAATGCTAGATTAAAGTTTTTTAAATACATGATCAATATGTTCAATAAACATTTTATTTTTTGTATACATTTCTCGTATACGTGATAAACCTTTTTTTCAAATGCTTTGTCAACATTTTTCAAATGTTTTATGTTCAGTGATTTTTGTAATATATTTGTTCTGAATATTTGAAAGTATAAAAAAAGCAAAAAACGTGAAAATAACAACAAAAAAACGAGCTGTTGTTTTCCGCGCACCTAGGCCGGCCCAACTGGTGGCATAGCGGCGCCCCCGGCCGCTTGGGACGGCTTAACAGGCCGGCCCAACACGCCGCGAGCCCCTCTCAGGCTCTCACTCATCGGCTTTCCTCAGGAAAAAAAACTCACCCTGATCCAAACCTCAGACTTCCCCACCGTCGGCCGGCGCCGCCACACCCCACGACCAGCCCGCCGCCTCCGTCCTCGCCCGCGGCGATGTCTTCCCTTGTCCAGAGCAGCTCGCTCGAGCGCCTCCACCACGTCGAGAAGGTTAGCCGCTCACCCTCTCCCTCGCCTTACCACTTTGGTCCCCCGATCTCTCTGGGTTGTCGATTAGGTTCTTGAATCTTGACGCGGCTAGGCGTTTGTTCGTTCCTGTGCAGCGGATAGTGCGGGTGCTGGAGCTGGCGGGGGCGGTCATGGAGGAGCTGGGAAACTCGCAGGGTCCCCGCGGCGAGGCCGTCGTCGCCCACTGCCGCGAGTTCATGCTCTACATGAAGGTACCCCTCATCCATCCACCATCCCCGTCCGCAGATCTTTTCGCCCCGTGCTCCTGGCTTAAACAGGGGGAATGGATGGATTCTTTTAAATATAAAAGTACGTTTTAGTATAGCTCTTTACGCACTTGTTGCTGCAAGCATCTCGGTGGTACACTAGCAGAACATGTGTGACATGATGCACTATTATTTTTGTGTCTCCACCCTATTCCTTTTAATATGAGCTTATTGCCTTCTGATTGCTGGAGTACTAGTGTTTCTGAACCACAATGAGTTAGTTCCATTAGACAATTTATCTTTTAGTTTCCATGAAACACATTGCCCCATATTGGTTGACATGCTCAACCATTATTTTTCATGCCTGTATGTTGCACGAAAACTTGGAACCTTTGCTCACTGAAACAAGTGCTTCTGATGTCAACTAGGAGTACTCCCTCCGTTCAGGGAGTAGTAATGTTCCTTGTATTTAATGTTGTCTGCATGTGTGCATCCTCCTTTGGTTGTTGTAAAATTAGGATTTTTCAGAAACTGGTCGTTAAGGGTGCCATGTAAAATTCTGATCTAACCCAATGATGCATTCTTTCCACCAAAATACTTGCCTTTTGTGAACCGATTAATCCATGACATTCATATGACTTTCTCAGTTCTGAATTTTGTTCTGACACGTTGCATGATAAATTGATTCTATATTGTGGCTGGAGCAGGAAATTCAAACTACATTGCGTGAGGAAATAAAAAGTGCTTGTGAATACCGGCCATTTGAGATGTGTGACTACAGTGCAAGGATTGCTAACGAGATTTGTTGCAAAAAGCTGGAGTATGTGATTGAGAAGATGGATGCCATGCAACTGAACATTGAGCCCAGCACCAATGAAGTTTAGCTAATTTAACTGGCTATCTAGTGCTTGGTAGTGAAATGGTTAGTGCCAAAGCATCATGTGGCTTCCCCAACTCCAGTATCTTATGTTCCGTTCTCGCTATACATATCACATGCGTCCCATGGCTTAATGTAGTGATTGAATTATGTAGGGTATAAGTTGCAATATCCGAGAAAGAAGATGTATTTCAACTACTAGTGCTGCATATGCTGTTTATTTCATATATATCACGTCATTACAGCTATTTCAGATCCTTCAGTTGTGTTTCCATTTACTTGATTTCAAACTTCTTCTGTACCATTGACACCCTTGCAGTGTCAGATTGGCTATAACTTTCAAGGCATACCTAAATAGAGATAAACCCCCATAGTGTAAGTCTGCCATCCAGATCATTACCCAACGGCCAATGGAGCCATGAGGTTTGCCTCGTTGCACGTTTTGGCTATGCCATTTTATAATGGGCAGAACTTTGAAGTTTGACTATCGTGTGACTCTTCATGTTCTTTGAAGTTTGACTCCAGTGCCCGCATGTTTTGGCTATCGTCAAGCTTTTTGGTCTTCATGTTCTTCTTTGCACTATTCATTGCCAAACGTGACATGACTCAGGAGCTTAGCAAGCAATTACCAGACTAGGAAACCACAATGTGTTAATTTACACTTTTACTTAGCCCAGGCGCAACTACGCAATGCTTTGTTCAACATACTCTGGAAACCGTAATGTTCGACTTCAGTGATTGATCTAGGAGGTTGTACAAAATGTTACTCTAGCTCTAGGATTGGTCGCGGTCACTTGAGGCATGTCGAAAGGCCTGAAGCGTGGTCGCACAAGAACATTTCCGTATGCAGCAGTGCGTAGGTTGCTTCATCTTCAGAGGGAACCGCTGTTGGCCTGTTGCACTAATCTGTAGGTTTTTCCTGTATTTGATTTTCATGTGGTCAGGCCGTAAGGGATGGATTTTTGAAGTTCGAACCTTGGACGAACAGAAATTTGATTAGGGGGTCGGGAAAGAAGGTTCAGCAGATTGAAGCCATGGCACTGGTTTCAATGTGAAATTATGTTTTATTGTAGCTCACTAGCTCTTTACGCACTTGACAAACATCTTGGAGGTCTACTAGCAGAACATGCCTGATTAGGTGTGAGGAGTTTTCTTTAAATTGCTTCCTTATGGATTACTCTCCATTATCAATGGGAGCATGACTTGCTTTGTGAGGTATCGTGCCGCCGATGCAGATAGAAGTACTACACATGTTGCACTGTTATTTTTGTGTGTCCCCCTTATTCCTTTTAAGTGAATGCTTATTGCCTTCTGGTTGCTAGAGTGCTAGTGTTGTGAGCTGCAAATCAGTTACTAGTTCCATTGGATAATTTTTCTTTCAGTTTCCATGAAAAATTGCTCCACGTTGTTTGACATGCTTAATTATTGTTTTCCAAGCCTGTATATTGCATGTAAATCTGAAACCTTTGCCGACTGAAACAATTGCTTCTGATGCGAGATACTCCCTCCGATCTGAATTAATTGATGCAACCTCTATACAACATTGTATAGAGGCTGCGTCAATTAATTTGGATCGGAGGGCGTAGTAATATTCTTTTATGTAATGTTATCTGTTTCTCTGTGCTCCTTTTGTTGTCGCAAAAATCAGGATTATTTGGAAACTGATTTTTAAGGACATTCTGTTCTGACCTAAATACTGTCCAGATATGTAAACTTATTAATCCTGGGCACTCCTATGGCTTTCTCGGTATTGAATTTTTATTAGACACGATATATTCACAATGAATCATGCACGATAAATTAACTGTATATTGTGTCTGGATCAGGAAATTCAAACTACATTGCGCGAGGAAATAAAAAGTGCTTGTGAATACCAGCCATTTGAGAAGTGTGACTACAGTGCCAGGATTGCTAACGAGATTTGTTGCAAAAAGCTGGAGTATGTAATTTAGAAGATGGATGGCATGCAACTGAACATTGAGCAGAGCACTAGTGAAGTTTAGCTGATCAAACTGTTTAACTGGCCATCTAGTGCCTGGTACTGAAATGATCGGCGCCAAAGCATCATCATGTGGCTTCTGCGACTCCAGTTTCTTATGTCCAGTTCTTGCTAGATATATCGTGTGTTTCCCAATATTTAATGTAGTTGGATGAATTATGTAGAGTATAAGTTGCAATATCCCAGAAAGAAGATATATTCGAACCATGGTGGTACTGCTGCTGCATGCTGTTTGTTTCATGCGTATCAAAGCATTACAGCCATCTCAGATCCTTCAGTCGTGTTCACACTTGGTTGAATTAGAAGTCGTGTTTCCAAGTCATGCCTAAATAGAGATAAGCCCCCATAGCGCCGGTCCGCCATTCGGATCATTGCCCAACAGCCAATTGAGCATGAGGTTTGCCTCCTTGCAAGTTTTGGCCGTGCGATTTTGTAATGCTGGGCGGGACTTTGAAGTTCGAAATCCATATGAGATGCTCTAGGCGTGTTGACCATCTTTGAGGGCTTTAGTCTTCATGTTCTTGTATGCACTGCTCGTGCGCCAGATTTTGACAGGAGCTAGCAAGCAATTAGCGGACTAGAGACCCAGAGTGTGCTGAATCTATGGTTTCACTTGGCTTGGGCGCAGCTGTGCAATGTTTTGTTCAACATAGCTCTGAAGTCTGAACACCACAATGTTGGACTTGATGTACTGAATCTGTACTTTGTAGGTTTTCCTGTATTTGGTCTTGATGCACAGATGTAATTTCTGTCACTGCTCTGGTGGTTGAACTCGGCCTGAACGAACCACTGCCTGGTCGTCGCCACAGCAGCTGGCCGGTGACTGGTAGCCGCCGGCTGTCTCCCGAGGGTTGGCAACGGGGTCCGTGCGTGTCTCCCGTTCAAGTGTCAGTAACGGCGAGAGAGAACGCACGGAGCTCGGGTGTTGGTGGATGGTCCATGGTACGGGGCTGGGGTGGGGAGGGGAGGGACCAACGGTCAAAATGTTGGGAAGATCCGGCTGGAACGAATCTCAGCTGGGGCTGGCTTGGGCTGGGCTGGGGCGCTTGTCTCCCTTTCCCCTGCAAGACAAAGAAAGAAGAAAAGACCAGCCAGGCATGCAGCCATCGCCATCGCAAGCCCATTGGACCACTTACTTGCGCCTCCCCCTTTCATTTCACCGTCGCATTATTGCATTGGACCTCTCTCCGGCTACCACACTGGTGCAGCATGGCAGTCTCCCTCCTCCTCCATGTCCGTCCATGGCTTGGATTTATACTTCTACGTCTGGCCAAACCTTTTATTTTCCATTGTGGTGATCATGCATGCATGCTTTGCATGGTCGAAAACATGAGCAGACACAGTACTTCTCTTTTCTTGCATGGTCGAAAACACGGCCCCGAAGAGAGAAACGTAAGCTCCTCCGATCCCTTCAATTAGTTTTTGCAAACTTGCTTTCGATTCGACGCATTATTTGCTTCAAATCCCTCATATTTTTGAACTTAGATTGGATTTTTTTGTATCTAAGATTGTTTTAGCTTGATTGTAGTTGTAGTTCTTAGTTCTTTAGTAAGTAGTGGTACGATTGTAGTTGTAGTTCTTAGTTCTTAAGATTGTTTTAGCTTGATTGTAGTTGTAGTTCTTAGTTCTTTAGTAAGTAGTGGTATGATTGTAGTTGTAGTTCTTAGTTCTTAGTTCTTTAGTAAGCATGTTGATATGATGCATATTGGAGTAAACAAAAAATATATGATGCAAGTAGTGGATTTGGTTGGAGTAAATATGATATGGTATGATTTTGCATTTGACACATCTTGATATATGTATTTTATTTATTTGATCCATATGTTTAGGTCTGCAACAGTGGTGCAATCATCGCCCCTTCATCTCCAACACGACCCGTCTGGCTTGCCACTTTTGTACGTGTACGAGTCCTGCCCCGAGCTTCTGCAGCCGGTGACCGCTTTTTCAGACGAGTTCCTACAGGAGACGAGGGCAGTGCGGTGGCACGAGAGGGCAGAATGGATCTCCGATGATCAGAAGTGTTGGGCGCAGAGTGCGAAGGAGTGGAAGAGAGTGATTGCAGAGATGGAGGGAGATCCAACTATCTCCCAAGAATGCTGGGAAGGGGCCATTGAAGCTGCCAAGCATCACTCCAACTGGGAGCTGCGCAATTTGGGTCGGAGGATCTACTTCGAGAGCAATGCGGAGGAGAGAGCCAGGATGCCGCCCCCAAGTGCATCGGCATTCGATATCATCAACTGGGCAAGGGCGGAGGCGAAAACTCCAGCGGGCAAGGCAAGATGGGACTGCTTGAACGGTAGGATGCCGACCAATGTTGCGCCTCCGCCTGAACCGGTGGATCCGCTGCCGTATCTGTCTCCACGGCCATGCCTAACATACGAGGGGGGAGGTTTGTCCGCCCCATAAACATGTCGATTGCATATGTATGTCTGTTTTAGTAGGGGTTGTCAAACTATGTGGACAAGTTTGCTATTTGCTATTTCCTACTTATGAATCTATGTGTAAACTGTTTGATATTTGCTATGTGGAACCTTCATTATCATGTGAGCTCATATTTTGCTATTTGTGAAAATATGTGAAACTTGTGACAAAACAAACAATCAACAAAAATTGTAAAAATTGTAAAAACTTGTCTTAAGAACTTGTTGTACCATTTGTTGGCTTTCTTTGTGAGCTCATATTTTGCTATCTTTGTGAAACTATGTGATAAAACTTTACAAAAAAACAATCACTAAAAAAATGTGAGCTCATATTTTAGGGTCTATATTGTTTTTGAAAAGAAGCGAAAATTAAACTTATAAACCATAAAACACATGACCCTACCGCCGAGGACCCTGGCGATAGGACGACCGTACCTCGCGCTAGGGCACCTCGATATTTCGTTACAGAAACTTTAGAAGGCAAAACCCAGCCACACCTTACCGCCACGGGTTCTGACGGTAAGTTTTAACAAGCTACCGCCAGGGTCCCTGGCGGTAGGCTACTTGTCCACGTCAGCTCGGGCAAACGGCGGCCGTCGCCCTCCGTCGCACCCTGCCGCCAGGGTCCCTGGCGGTAGCATGTCCAACCCTACCGCCAGGAACCCTGACGGTAGCGAAAGGGTCAGATCTTGGAAATTTTCGGAACCGGGGTTAGGTCCTGAATTTATATCGAAAAAGGGTCAAAACACAAAATTTAGCCAAGCAGCCCCACCCAATGCACCCGTGGCCCAAGACCAGGACGGGCCCGGTCGGGGATTCACTCGTCAATCACCCACCAGTCTCTCCCGCCATTATTTCTCGCCGCACCACATCACCGCACTCGCCGTCGTCCTCTCCTCGCCTCACGGCGTCGTGGGGCGAGCAAGAAAGCATGGCGAGAGAGACAGGGACATGGACAAGAAAGCCGTGGTCCTATTTCCATCCTCCAGTGAAAACTTGGTTCCCGAGACACCCAACAGTTTTGGAGCCGTGCGCGCCAGCAAGGCTGCAGCGCTGAAGCTGCTTGTTTCGTAGGCCTCATGGGTGGCGCGTGCTGACTAGATCCGGGCATGTTGCTGTAGAAGTGAGTGCTCGTAGAACCTAGCTCTGGTCGTGATAGATTCCGCATGTGTTGAGGCCAACTCCACCGCGTGATCCTATCCTGCCCGCCCCCGTCCGTTTGGGGTAAAAGGGACAAACGAGACGGCCCAGCGTGCAACGGCCCGGACCCATCTGGTCCGTTTTGTGTCCGTGCCGACACATTTCGAGCGCAAACTTGCGTCGGGTTTGGGTCTCGGCGAAAAGCGAACGAACGCTTCGAACGTCCGTGTCGAGGCCGCGTGGCAGGCGGCCACCTACCTCCCACCCGCCAACATAAATGCACACGAACGGGTGGCCCCACCTGTCATCCGCACAGCGACGGGTCGGCGTCCTTCTTAAATGGGACCCATGGACCGGTCGTCGTCCTCATCCCCACGCCGGCCCCTCTCTGCCCCCTCGAAAGTCGACACACCCAAACCCTAGCCACTCCCTGCCCTCGAGCTCGCTGGCCGGCCGCAGCCATGGGTCTGTGGAACCGCAAGGGGAAGCACGACCGCGAGCCGGCTCCTCCTCCGGCCGCTGCCGCAGATCCGTGAAAAAGGAGGAGCCCGCATCACCGCCGCGCTCCTCCTCCCGTCGAGCCCCCGCGTCACCGCCCCACTCCTCCCGTCGATCCCCCGTGCCGGCCCCCTTCGCCATTGCCCCTAGGCCCTCCGGTGAGCGCGACCGGCAGTACATCTGCGCGGACGTGTGCCGGAGGTACTGGGAGACGAGGACGCTGGTCCCGTGGAGCGACGCCCACCTCCCCAACGGATGGCACCTCTCCGCGGACCGGGTCCCCATCCCGCCAGTGCCGGCGACCGGCCGTGCACGGCGCGATGAGATCAACCGCCGCCGCCGCCGCCTCCCCGACGACCTGTACTACGAACACAGGTATGCCCCCGACTCCCCGCTGTGGGACACATGGCTCCAGGACGAGCACGACGTGCGGCGCGTGTCCTACTTCACCGGCACCGTGTCGGGGCCGCGGAGGCCACGTGCAGAGCCGCGCGGGCGTACGCGGGTGCGCGGCCTGAGGCCCACGCCGTCGCCTTCCCCGTCTCCGTCGCCACCTCCCCCTCCTCGCATGACAGCGGAGGAGGAGGCCCGTCTCCTGCAGCGTGTCATGGACGACTCCATGAACACGCACGACGAGCGGCAGTGGGACGGCCTGGAGGAGGCCATCACCCTCTCTGCCGCCGGGGACGTCGCGTTCCCGGAGCTGCAGCTGGCGGCCGTCACGGAGGATCCGATGGAGGAGGACCGGCCCGCGTTCGAGCCGCTGCTGGGCCAGGGGTGGGGCTGGTCCTGCACTGCGTAGGAGATGGCCGCCGACCTGGGCATGAACTGGTGCCCCACTCCGCCGCGGTCACCAGAGCGGGAGGCGTCGCCGCGGGAGGAGGTGGTGCAGGCACCTCTGGCCGTCCAGCCCGCCCCCATCTACCACGCACCGCCGCCCCACCTCTGGACGCCGCCGGAGTACGTCGACCTCGTCAGCGAGGACGACGACACTAGCGGCCAGTGAAGACGGCGACGGCCATGGCACCGACGGGCGCGGCAGGAGCGTGCAGGAGGAGTTTTTTTTATTTTATAATTATGTTAATTATGAAACTGGGCCTTTTAAGTGGCCGTTGAAACTGGACCGTTTTGTGGCCGACCCCTATATATGTTTTATGTTTTTTTTAAATGCGTTTATTTACTTTTTTAGTTATTTCATTCAATTTTTTGTTCCCATCCACCCCGGACACGATTTGGGGTGCGGCCGCGCGGTGGGCGCACGCATGACCCAATGGACACAGCCGGACACGGGTGAACCCATCGGTTCCCCAAACGGACAAAATTCGACCAATCCGGACATCCGTTTGGGGTCGTGCGGTGGAGTTGGCCTGAGGCCAGGCGAGGCGAGGACACAGACACTGGAGCGGGCAGGCTAGCTGCTGAGCTCGCGATTCCGCAACACGTCGATCATTGGAGTACGAAACGAACCAAGAACGCTCCTCTCCTTGCCGGCCGGCCGTCCAAGATCGGCAAGAAGAGAAGCACCGCGAAGAGCTGCTCCGATATATACTCTCTGTACTAGGTTTAGCTACAAATGTGTGCGAGCAAAGCATACCTACGTGCGTGCTTTCTTCTGGCACTGGCAGCAGGTGTGCGCCGCCGCCTGTCGGCTGGGCCCTGGTAATCCGCTGTGCTTTCCCTTTTTATGGCGATTCTCCCATGTACAGGTACGTACATTGGTTTTCCCTGAAACTATACGTGTACATTACTTGTTGGGTCATGGTGTTGCCCCAATTACTCTGACGACCGTGTGTCCTGACAGCACGTGTGTGTGATGGTGATGGTGATGGCAACGGACGGCCGAGCGAGCGCGAGCAGGCACGCGGTCACGGAACAACTGTTGCATGTGTTAGGCAATCGTTGGTTTGGAGTTACGGCCTACCTAGGGCCGCCGGCCGGGGTTTGAGATCAGAGCATAGAAACGTGGCGCAACATCGAGCGAGCCTCGCCCGCGCGCAGGTCTTGTTGGGCCACAACAACAGTAACAATAAGAGCATCTATAACCGGACCCCTCAAACCCGCCTCAGACGCGGGCCGTCCGGTCACGATTTCTCAACCCAGACGGACCACTCAAGCGGCCCTCAAACGCCCAGCCTGACAGGCAGCTCCCATATTCAGCCTAAATATGAGGCACATATGGGGAGCCCGGACACGCCCGCCGCGTTGGACCCGACAACCCCACCCCACCCCAAATGGCACCAAATCCACCAAACCATTCTTCCTCCTCCCGTCGCCCTCCAACCATTCCTGCGCCTGGACCCTCACCGTCTTCCACCCTTGCGGCCAATCCTCACCTCCGGTCCCGATCCACCGCCATTACATTGGAACCAAGTTGTGGCCGACCTCTAGTCCGGCAAAAAGAGGAATGATGGCTTAAGCTCCAACCAATATCAATTGGGTTCGGCGATGAAGAGGGTGATGTTGTCGTGGAGAATGGAAAAACCACAATGCCAAAGGGCAACCGCCAAGTCATGGGAAACAAGTGGGAGAAGGCAGGTGCCACCCTGATGCTGCGGCTACCAAAATGTGTCAACATGGACGGGCATTTTTTCCGTTGAGGGAGAACAAGGAGGAGAGGTACAAGCTCATGTTAGGTGCGCAAAAGGAAAGGATGAAGTGGGACCAGAAGAGGGCGGAGAAGAAGTTGGAAATTGAGAGGGAGAAGATCGAATTGGAGAATCAACAAGCGGCGATCAAATGGGACCTCGAGAAGGCCAAGACATTTGGCGACATAGAGCTTGAGAAGGAGAGGTTGCAACTCACACATGACGCGGAAGATGCGAAGATCATGTTGGCGGACGAGACCGTCTTAGATGAGCATGTGAAGAAGTGGCTTGCGGACAAGAAGAAGGAGATCAACGACCAAAGGGACTATGAGGCGGCGAGGGCGGCTGCGGCTCAGATGCAGGCGGAGGAGGCGGCCTGGATGCAGTTGGAGCAGGCAGCGCAGATGCAAGCGGAGCAGGACAAGGAGGACACATTCCGCCTGGAGCAGGATGCATTCTGCTCGGAGCAGGTGCCCGGCTAGTGATCCAAGGCCATCCTATTGGAAAACGTAGCATGTAATTTCAAAAAAATTCCTATGCTCATGCAAGATCTATCTAGGAGATGCATAGCAACGAGAGGGGAGAGTGTGTCCATGTACCCTCATAGACCGAAAGTGAAAGCATTAACTTAACGCGGTGGATGTAGTCAAACGTCTTCTCAAATCAACCTATCAAGTACCGAACGTACGACACCTCCGAGTTCTACATACGTTCAGCTCGATGACGCCCGTCGAACTCTTGATCCAGTAGATGTATGAAGGAGTCGATGAGTTCTGTCAGCACGACGGCGTGGTGACGGTGTCGGTGAACTGATCCGCGCAGGGCTTCTCCTAAGAACTACAACAATATGACCGAAGGAGTAAACGGCGGAGGGGGGCACTGCACACGGCTAAACCATTGATGTGCTTTGGGGTGCCCCCTGCCCCCATATATAAAGGAGGAGGGGAGGAGGCCGGCCACAAGGGGCATGCCAAGGAGTGGGGGAGGGGGGGAGGGGTCCTACTAGGACTCCACTCCTAGTACGATTTGGTCCCCCACTCTTTTTTCCTTTTCATGGAGGGAAGAGGAGAAGGAAAGGGGGGCGCCGTAGTCCAATTCGGACTCCCCATGGGAGGGGGGCGCGGCCACCCCTTGTGGGCTGCCTCCCCTCTCCCCTATGGCCCATGTAGGCCCAACAATTCCCCGGGGGGTTCCGGTAACCTCTCATTACTCCAAAAAAATACCCGAACCTTTCCGAAACCATTTCGGTGTCCGAATACTATCGTCTAATATCTCAATCTTTACCTCTCGACCATTTCGAGACTCATTGTCATGTCCGTGATCTCATCCGGGACTCCGAACAACCTTCGGTCACCAAAACACATAACTCATATAATACCTATCGTCATCGAACGTTAAGCGTGCGGATCCTACGGGTTCGAGAAATATGTAGACATGACCGAGACACCTCTCCGGTCAATAACCAATAGCAGAACCTAGATGCTCATATTGGTTCCCACATATTCTACGAAGATCTTTATCGGTCGAACCGCAATGTCAACATACGTTATCCCCTTTGTCATCGGTATGTTACTTGCCCGAGATTCGATCGTCGGTATCTTCATACCTAGTTCAATATTGTTACCGACAAGTCTCTTTACTTGTTCCATAATGCATCATCCCGCAACTAACTCATTAGTCACATTGCTTGCAAGGCTTCATATGATGTGGATTACTGAGAGGGCCCAGAGATACCTCTCCGATACTCGGAGTGACAAATCCTAATCTCGATCTATGCCAACCCAACAAATACCTTCGAAGATACCTGTAGAGCATCTTTATAATCACCCAGTTACGTTGTGATGTTTGATAGCACATAAGGCATTCCTCTAGTGTCCGGGAGTTGCATAATCTCATAGTCACACTAGTGCAGAACCGGACAATAGCACTGGTTTGTAAGGCCCTTTAGTGCCGGTTCCATAACCGGCACTAAAGTGTGGGCACTAAAGCCCCCCCCCCTTTAGTACCGGTTCAGCACGAACCGGTGGTAAAGGGCAACCACGTGGCACGAGCCAACTCCGGGGGGCTGGAGCCCTTTAGTACCGGTTGGTAATACCAACCGGTACTATAAGGTTTTTTTTTTAGTTTTATGATTTCTTTTTCATTTAATTTTGTGTTTCCATTTTAATTCTTTTTCGTTTGCTGGTATTTTACGATACTACACATTGTACACGTTATGCATATATATATATATATATATATATATATATAAATAGAATTTCTAGTAGAACCAATCATGCATATATATATCATCAATGTCTCACAAACCACCATATTAATTAATTCACACATACACAAATGTATAGCTATATACAATTTCTCCTACATATGCATGTTGCCTTCGGAGCCAGTGGCATTAGCCTAATTGGTGCCTTCGGAGCACGATGACAATTGGAAGTGGTTTTCATGGGGGCGATAGCGGGTAATAGTATTCTCCCTTCGGATTTATGACCTGATCGAGCAAAAATCCGGCTATTTCCTTTTGAAGTGCTTCTACGCGCTCCGTTTCTAGGAGCTTCTCCCACACCTCTCTGAACTGTTAAGAAGGAGATCAATATGCATGTGTATTAGTTGTGTGACTAGATATCGATAATGGTGTAAAAATTGTGAATAGTGTTCTGACAAGCATACCCATTCCTGTCTTTGAGATCTGCTCCTTTCGGACGCCATCATGCGAATATTCTCGCAAACGCAGAATGCACACAGATCAGTCCCCTACGCCTGCTTCAGGGCCTTTACGAGAATGGAATTTGATCAGATAATAATTAATCAAGCATGATAATTAAAGAGATGGCAGCTAGCTAGCTAGCTAGTACTACTTAATTACTTACCTTGGGTCGAAACCATTGAAGCTTTTTTTTTTCCATTCGCCATCCGTGACGCTGATGAACCTTGTCCAAGCCCTGCCCGCCGACAAAGAAAATGAATAAAGGGGTTATTAAATAGTTCATATCATGAAATGACGAACTAAATAGGCCGAGATATATAGTTAATAATGATTGAAATTACCTGTTGACTATCCCAAACAAGATGTTATAGTCAGTTTTAACTTTGAGTAGTGAGTCCAGTATTTCAACTGTTCCGGCGTCAACTTTAATGATACACAAGACCCAGTGAAATCTGCATGCACACACGTTTGCATGTCTTAATTAAGCGGGCATATGTAAGCAAAAACATGTAGCTAGCTAGTAGGCAAAAACAGAGAATTTGTAGTACAAGACAGTGTGACTCACTGGAAGTTGTAACGAAGTAGTATATCTTCATTGTATTTGATGCGCTTCAAGAACTCTAGCATGTTGTCCTCTACGTCCTTTTGATGATGTGGATTTATCCGCCATGTGTATTCATTAACGGTGTTTGGGTCAATGAACCCAATGCCATAGTGTCCACCTTTTCTCATTTCATACATCTTCATCCTGCATAATACCACAGAAAAGAATATAGTGAGGATAATTACAGGTAATGATTGATCAAAAGGATCACTACAGCTAGCTTGAGACTTAAATTACAGAAAGAAATCACTTACAGACAATAGCAACTGACGATAGATTTGTCGAGTGCGTCTTGATTGTATAACTGAAACAGTTCAGAATACTCAACGGACAGAGCTTTCTCATGGAAGTAATGCTCCTCCTTGACATTCACCATGAGGGACAATCGATCTGAAATCTTGGTAATGTTCATGTACCATTGATGCAATTCATACATTCTCGTTGGGAGGTTCTTAACCTTGTCTGGCTCGACCAAAGGTTGACTCCGGACATATTTCCGTTTTATTTCATCCTCTCTAAGTACAGGCATGGGCTCGATCTCGAGTAGTTGTCCAACAGTGATGTTGAGAACTTCAGCCTGCATTGTATGGTCCTTGGTTATTACCACATTGCCCACCTCGGGAACGTAAACTGTTTGCCCACAATAATATTGGGTGCACGTACTGTCACGTGTTGTTGGCACAACAAGCGAGGGGATCGATTGCGCCGCCTGTTCTCCCAGCTGGGGAATGGTTTTCCCGCATTTTTTGACAGCCGCTTGTTGTTTGCTCGATCCCGAGCTCGCCTCCTTACGTAGACGTGCTCGATTTAACTTCCTGATGTGGCGCTCATAGTCTGTGTCAACAGGCTTGGGAGCTGGTGGTTGAGCCATACGAATGAAGTGGTCAATCGTTTCCTCAGGCACTTTCTCCCTTGGCGGCGGTGGCGGTTTCGGTGCAAAATGGGCTTCCACCTCGGCCTTCGATATGGCTGCGTTTTCCTCCTCGGACTTGTCATAAGCCCTCTACGGAAGAGGCGTGAGGCTTGGACCATATTTATATCGCTTGCCTCGACTGTACTTCCTATACTACATCGACTCGTACCGCTACGCACCATAGCTGCAGGGTGTCTCTTCTGCGATTGCTGAGGCGGCGGAGACGGCTGACGGGGCTGAGTTGGACGAGGAGGAGTGGCCAGAAGCTGTGCCGGACTTGGAGGAGTGGCCTGAGGTTGTGCCGGACTTGTAGGAGGAGTGGACGTCTGACGCTATGGCGGACTTGGAGGAGGAGGAGTGGCCTGACACTTTGCCGGACTTGGAGGAGGAGTGGCCTGACACTTTGCCGGACTTGGTGGACTTGCAGGAGCGGGAGTCTGCTGACTCGGTGGCGGACTTCGACGAGGAGTCGGCTGACGCGGTGTCGGTGGCCTTCGAAAGATGATGCAATCATTTTTCCATAGGATGATACGATGTTTGGCCTCTCCAAGAAAGCGCTCGTCGTCACCTCCAGGAATGTCAAGCTGTAGCTCCGAATATGGTGGGTCCACCACCTCATCAACAAAGACACGAGCATAGCCCGCTGAAATCGGGTTGCAATGGAAGGTTGCCTCGGGGGGATTTGTAAAAGCAACGGCATCCGCCACCTTCATGGATATGTTCGTTATTTTGACATGTAGCTCGCAGTTAGTGTTCTCCGTGATGTCATCCACGGGGTATCTACCCAGCATTGCGTCGTCCGGGGCGGAACCCACGCTGCTTCTCGGCATGGATGGGGCGATGCTATCCAATGCTGGATCATCCGCTAGAAGCTGCAGCTGCTGAGACCCCCTTTGCTGGGTAAGTGAGTCGATCTGCTCCTGCTACCGCTGGAATTTGACTGCCAATTCTGCTTGACTTGCTTCTAGGCCTTGAAGGCGTTCATAGTCCCGCTTCCTCTGCTCCTCCTCCATCTTCCTCTTCTTCTCCTCCACAATCTTCTTTCTCGCACGGGTTCTGTAGTCGGTGTTCCAGTCTGAAAACCCCTTGCCTCGTGTTCTTCCCGGGTGTTCAGGATTTCCCAGGGCACGCGTAAGCTCGTCGTTCTCTCTGTTGGGCTGGAACACCCCCGATCGTGCCTCTTCTATTGCATCAAGTATCGCATCGTCGGCTCCCTTCAGACTTGCCTTCGTCGAAACATTGCCTGTCTTCGGGTCCAACTCCCCCCCATGCGCATAGAACCAAGTCCTGCACCTGGGGGGCCAGCTTTTAGTAACCGGAGTGACACCTGCATCCTCCATCTCTTTCTCAGACTTATCCCACTTAGGCATTGCCACCGCATAGCCACCTGGCCCCAGCTTATGGAACTTATCCTTTTTTCGGCATTCTTCTTATTTATTCTCGACCGTTCCTTAGCTAATTCCGAATCCTTGAATTTCACGAAATCGTCCCAATGAGCACGTTGGTTCTCTAGTGTTCCCTCGAATACTGGAGTCTTCCTTCCTCCCTTGACGTACTTGTCCCATTCACGATTCTTGTGGTTCTTGAATGCAACCGCCATCTTCCTAAGAGCAGCGTCCTTGACTTTCTG
This sequence comes from Triticum aestivum, assembly GCF_018294505.1. NCBI lineage: Eukaryota > Viridiplantae > Streptophyta > Magnoliopsida > Poales > Poaceae > Triticum > Triticum aestivum. Next base: position 652,364,003 of record NC_057813.1, read on the forward strand.
CACATCTGCTTTTGTGAAATGATCTGGTAGGGTGAAATGTTCCATGAGAGTATCCCAAAGCAGATCTTTTTGATTCTTGTCGACAAAAGTAACATCTGGACGTGGCTTTGCTGGCTCTCTCCATTCTTGAAGTTTGATCGGGAGTTGGTCCTTCACAAGAACTCCGCACTGACGAACGAACTTGTCCGCAATCTTCTTAGGCGCTAACGGTTCGCCATTAGGTCTGACTGCCTCGATATTGTACTTTACGCCCTCCTTCAACTTTTTTTTCGGGCCTCGTTTCGTCCTTTTGCCTGAAGATTTGCTCGATCCGGATGGCTGAAAGAACAAAGATCGATTTGTTAATATATCTTCAAGTCATTTAAAACATGTGATGATCACCAGATGCCTGCTTATATAAATATACCTCACCGGTCTTTGTTGTTTCAGGATCAACATGTTCTTCGTCATCGTCATAATCGTAGTTCATGACTTCATCAATTCTGTCGTCGCGATCGAATATCATATCACCCTCTCTGGTGTTGTTTAGAAATTCGGAGCCGTCATAATCTTCTTCTTCATTCTGATCATCATCTGGCCCGCGTATCATATCGAACATGGTCTGTTCTCCCTCTCTGTCGGTATTGTCTGCCATAGCATTTATTTAACTAATCCAAAAGAAATATAAAACAATTTAGTATTCAAATTACATCGTCTCGAATAATACATATAATCTCGAATACATCGTCTAGAATAATAGATATAATCTCGAATACATCATCTTGAATAATATATAATATTGAATAGTACATCACTAGCTAGGTAGCTAATTAAAGATCGAATACTACAGAAGAATCTAGGACACTCGCGGTTCCTGCGGTGCGGGCGGTGGACACCCAAAGAGAAGGAACCCTCACAGGATCATAGCTGAAGTGAGATCCCCGAAGAAACTGCCAGGTATTGGAGAACCTGCCGCCTTCTAACGCAACCATGTAGCGATGGACGTGCTCGTCCTCCTCCCTGACACGGCGACGTACCACCTCTGGCAGGGCCAGGTCCCTTCGGACCAAAACTGGCCCACGCGAACGCCACCAAACGAGATCAGGGTCGACGACGGGACCCGGGGCCGGGTTCCTCATCAAGCGGCGCGCCCCTCCAGGCAGCACCTCCCAGTGCCAGCCCGGCGGAGCCCGGTCCCAGACATGGGTCAGCCGGACGTCGTCGCGGACGGGTCGACAGCGAGGATGCGGGCCGGGCATCATCGAGAACAAATACTAGCTATATGCCCGCAAAAAGTAACATTTTTTTAATGATTGGATCTTGATAACTAAAATTTCTAACATTTCTATATAACACTAAATACGCTATCATTGCATATGTCAAAAATCTATATACTATTTCATACTAATTAAGCATCTAACACTAAAAACAGAAAACACAACTTCTATACATCCATTAAAAAACTGAAAAACAACATTATATAAAAAAATTCCATACTAATTAAACACTAATTATATTCATCTAACATGCATTCATACATATATAACAGTGAAAAAATAATAATCTAAATAATCTAAACTAATTAAACATACAAAATACGTATATACTAATATATACATGCATTAATTCATACATATGTACGTGTGTGTGTGTGTGTGTGTGTGTGTGTGTGTGTGTGTGTGTGTGTGTTCATCATGCTTGTGTGTGTGTGTGTATGGGCTCGGGGAGGGGCGGCGCCCATGGTGGCCGCCGGGGGCGAGGGAGAGGGGTTAGAGGGGGAGAGCTCACAGCGGGGCGACGGCGACGGCGAGGCGACGGCCGGGGGCGGTGATGGGCCAGGGCGTGACGCGGGGACGGCGCGACGGGGACGGGCCCGAGGCGGCGACGGAGACGAGGGCGGTGACTGGGACGGGGGCGGCGACGGGGACGGGGGCGGCGACTGGGACGGGGGCGGCGACGGCGACGATGTCGATCGATCGGGGCGCGCGGGCGGTGCTTCAATGGGGAAACAGAGGAAGAAACAGAGGGAGAATGAAATTTTCACAAGTGTTGTATATATAGGAGAGGCCTTTAGTACCGGTTGGAGCCACCAACCGGTACTAAAGGCCAGTTTTGGCCAGCCCAAGCGGCGGGAAGCGACCCCCTTTAGTACCGGGTGGTGGCACAAACCGGTACTAAAGGCCCCCCTTTAGTACCGGTTGGTGGTTCCAACCGGTACTAAAGGCCTCGCGCTACCACTCCAAAGTTTAGTCCCACCTCGCCGGGCGAAGGGCAGCCGCACAGGTTTATAAACCCAGCCGCGGCTACCACTTCGAACTCCTCTATATAGCAGGCTTGTGGGCCTAAACTCTGCGCGCTGCCCTGTGAGTCTGCTGGGCCTTTAAGGCCTATAATTACACACCTGTGGCCTATCAGGCCCACAGGGCAGCGCCCCAATTTTTTTATATTTTTTTCTTTTCTGCTTTATTTTCTTCTATTTATTTTTGCGTAGTTTTTTGTATAGTTTTTTCTTTTCTGTTATATTTATTTTCTTCTATTTATTTGTGAGTAGTTTTTCATCTAGTTTGCCAAAATTCAATATTTTCAGAGTTCATTTTGTAGTGATTTTCAATTTCACGGTCATTTTGTAAATGATTGAAAAATAGCAAATATAATTTTTTTTCTTTTCTGCTTTATTTTTTCTTCTTTTTATTTCTGAGTAGTTTTTTCTTTTCTGCTATATTTATTTTCTTCTATTTATTTCTGAGTAGTTTTTTTGTATAGTTTTTTTCTTTTCAGCTTAGTTTTTCTTCTTTTCTGCTATTTTTTCTTTTCCGCAAAACTTGATGGTCAAAGTCTGGAGTTATAACTTAAAAAAAAAGAAATGTCGACGTGCAATTAGTTTTTGCCATAAGAGAAGAAGTCCGGAGTTGTAATAAGTTATTAAAAATAAAAAAGAGGTGCAATGCTCGTTAATTTGCTTCAATCCTTTCGGAATAGTGTAAACTGCACTGCGCATAGCTCCGTGCAGTCTACCGTATTCCTGAAGGCTTGAAGCTAAGCAACGTGAGCATTGAGCCTCTTCTTCATCGTCTCTGCACTCAGGGCTTATAAACCGCTCCTAGTCCCTCTCACTTTGCGAGGTGGGACTAAAAAACTGCTTACGTCTGGTTCATCCATGAACCGGTACTAAAGGTGCTCGTGGGGCCCCAGCCTTACCTGACACAACCTCATTAGTACCGGTTCGTGGTACAAACCGGCACTAAATGGTGATGGTGGGGCCGTAGCCTGACCGGAGGCTGACACAGCCTCTTTAGTACCGGTTCCTGGCATGAACCGGTACTAAAGGCTCGCCACGAACCGGTGCTATTGATCGCCGCCACGAACCGGCACTAGTGTACACATTAGTGCCAGCTGAAATTCCAACCGGCACTATTGTGCTTCACATTTGACCCTTCGCCACGACCCGGTACTAAAGGGGGTGCGCTGGCACAGGTGCGGTGCGGCAAGTTTAGTCCCACCTAGCTAGCCGAGGGGCGACCGCACTGGTTTATAAACCCCCTTGCGGTCGCTCTCTCGAGCTCCTCTCCAAAGCAGGCCTACTGGGCCTACGTGTTCTTTGCTGCCCTGTGGGCCCACTTGGCCTTTGCGGGCCTGCATCCTGGCCCAACAACAGGTTGGGTTTCTAGTCGTATGCAGGCCGCTCTGGCCTAGTAGGCGGGCTTTTTTTATTTTTTTTGCTTTATTTATTTTTGTGTTGTTTTTTTTGTGTATTTAGAGTTTCTTTGTGAATATTTTTGCTTTAGGTACAAAAAATTACAAACTTTCTGTTAGTGCCCGTAGTTTTCAAATTTGAATAGTTTAAATTTTGAATTATTTGAAATTAGTGTGAATCACTAGTTTGTGAATAACTTAACTTTAAAAATCAGTAAAGGCATGAAAGAATTTGTTTGCACATAAAATTTCTTCGCGTTTCAAATGCCAAAACACATAACTACCCTAACTATTACAGAGATTCCCCTCTGGGTGTGAAACACAGAAGAAAGTGATGATAATGAAGCCGATCACATCCCAGATCTTTGGGTGTGAAACTTTTTCTTCGCGTGTGTCCCTTTGCGCCGTAACCATGGAAAATCTTCATCATTTAACGGGATGCTCGGGTCAATATTCACTGTGAATGGAGCAATTTCATCAAACTTTTCATAATCTTCTGACTTGTCTGTCTTGTCATCCGCTCCCACGATGTTTCGCTTCCCAGAAAGAACTATGTGCCGCTTTGGCTCATCGTACGATGCATTCGCTTCCTTATCTTTTCTTTTTCTTGGCTTGGTAAACATGTCCTTCACATAGAAAACTTGTGCCACATCATTGGCTAGGACGAATGGTTCGTCTGCATACGCAAGATTGTTGAGATCCATTGTTGTCATTCCGTACTGCGGGTCTTCCGTTACCCCGCCTCGTGTCATATTGACCCATTTGCACCGAAACAAAGGGACCTTTAAACCACGTCGATAGTCAAGTTCCCATATGTCCTGTATATAACCATAATATGTTTCCTTTCCCGTCTTGGTTTCTGCATCAAAGCGGACACCACTGTTTTGGTTGGTGCTCTTCTTATCTTGGGCGATCGTGTAAAATGTATTACCAGTTATCTCGTACCCTTTGAAAGTCATTATATTCGAAGATGGTAACTGGGACAGCAAGTACAGGTCATCTTCAATAGAGGTGTCATGCATGGTACGTGTCTGCAACCAGCTGGCGAAACTCTTGGTTTGTGTTCATCCATATACGGAGCCACCAAGGCGGAATTCTGTAGAACTGTGTAGTGTGCTTCAGTGAGAGAATGTCCGTCCATACATATTATTTGTTCCCCTCCTAGCGTGCCTTTTCCATCCAGTCTGCCCTTATGTCGCGATTCAGGAACACCAATCGGCTTAAGGTCAGGAATAAAGTCAATACAAAACTCAATGACCTCCTCATTTTGATGGCCCTTGGAGATGCTTCCTTCTGGCCTAGCACGGTTATGAACATATTTCTTTAAGACTCCCATGAACCTCTCAAAGGGGAACATATTGTGTAGAAATACAGGACCCAAAACGTTAATCTCTTCGCATAGGTGAACTAGGATGTGCGTCATGATGTTGAAGAAGGATGGTGGGAACACCAACTCGAAACTGACAAGACATTGCACCAAATCATTTTGTAACCTTGGTATGATTTCTGGATCGATTACCTTCTGAGAGATTGCATTGAGAAATGCACATAGCTTCACAATGGCTAATCGAACGTTTTCCGGTAGAAGCCCCCTCAATGCAACCGAAAGCAGTTGCGTCATAATCACGTGGCAGTCATGAGACTTCAGGTTCTGGAACTTTTTCTCTGCCATGTTTATTATTCCCTTTATATTCGATGAGAAGCCAGACGGTACCTTAATACTGAGCAGGCATTCAAAGAAGATTTCCTTCTCTTCTTTCGTAAGAGCGTAGCTTGCATGACCCTGATGTATGCCGTCTTCTCCGTGCATACGTTGCTGGTCCTCCCGTGCCTCAGGTGTATCTTTTGTCTTCCCATACACGCCCAAGAAGCCAAGCAGGGTCACGCAAAGATTCTTCGTCATGTGCATCACGTCGATTGCGGAGCGGACCTCTAGGTCTTTCCAATATGGCAGGTCCCAAAATATAGATTTCTTCTTCCACATGGGTGCGTGTCCGTCAGCGTCCTTCGGAACAGGTTGTCCGCCAGGACCCTTTCCAAATATCACCTTCAAATCCTTGACCATATCATGTACATCAACACCAGTACGGTGGCGAGGCTTCGTCCGGTGATCCGCCTCACCTTTGAAATGCTTGCCTTTCTTTCTTACGAGATGCCTGCTCGGAAGAAATCGACGATGTCCCAGGTACACATTATTCCTACAACTCTCCAAATATATACTGTCGGTATCATCCAAATAGTGTGTGTATCCGCGGTATCCCTTGTTTGTCTGTCCTGAAAGGTTACTGAGAGCAGGCCAATCATTGATAGTCATGAACAACAACGCCTTTAGGTCAAATTCTTCCTGTATGTGCTCATCCCACGCACGTACACCTGTTCCATTCCACAGCTGTAATAGTTCTTCAACTAATGGCCTTAGGTACACATCAATGTCGTTGCCGGGTTGCTTAGGGCCTTGGATGAGCACTGGCATCATAATGAACTTCCGCTTGATGCACAACCAAGGAGGAAGGTTATACAAACATAGAGTCACAGGCCACGTGCTATGGTTGCTGCTCCGCTCCCCAAAAGGATTAATGCCATCTGTGCTTAGAACAAACGGATGTGGTGCGCCATTACTATGTCAATTAGTAATGGCGCACGATACAACGGTGCGCCATTAGTAACAAATTTTTTTTATGTTTTTTTTTCAAAACTACTAATGGCGCACCACACACCAGGTGCGCCATTAGTAATATATTACTAATGGCGCACCGAGACATGGTGCGCCATTAGAATGTAGTAATGGCGCACCACATCACAGGTGCGCCATTAGTGGCTATTCCATCTATAGCCCTTTTTGTAGTAGTGCTTTCTTCATGACTTATACATGTTCCTATGAGTATGAGATTATGCAACTCCTGTTTACCAGAGGAACACTTTGTGTGCTACCAAACGTCACAACATAACTGGGTGATTATAAAGGATCTCTACAGGTGTCTCCGAAGGTACATGTTGGGTTGGCGTATTTCGAGATTATGATTTGTCACTCCGATTGTCGGAGAGGTATCTCTGGACCCTCTCGGTAATGCACATCAATATAAGTCTTGCAAGCAATGTAGCTAATGAGTTAGTTACGGAATGATGCATTACGTAACGAGTAAAGAGACTTGCCGGTAACGAGATTGAACTAGGTATTGAGATACCGACGATCGAATCTCGGGCAAGTAGACAAAGAGAACAACGTATGTTGTTATGCGGTTTGACCGATAAAGATCTTCATAGAATATGTGGGAGCCAATATGAGCATCCAGGTTCCGCTATTGATTATTAACCGGAGACGTGTCTCGGTCATGTCTACATAGTTCTCGAACCCGTAGGGTCCACACGCTTAAGGTTTCGATGACAGTTATATTATGAGTTTATGAGTTTTGATGTACCGAAGGAGTTCGGAGTCCCGGATGAGATCGGGGACATGACGAGGAGTCTCAAAATGGTCGAGACGTAAAGATCAATATATTGGACGACTATATTCGGACATCGGAAAGGTTCCGAGTGATTCAGGTATTTTTCGGAGTACCGGACAGTTACGGGAATACGTATTGGGCCTTATTGGGCCATACGGGAAAGAAGGAAAAGGGCCTCAAGGGTGGCCGCACCCCTCCCCTTGGTCTGGTCCGAATTGGACTAGGGAAGGGGGGCGCCCCCTTCCTTCCTTCTCCTTTTCCCTTCCTCTTTTCCTATTCCATATGGGAGGTGGAATCCTACTAGGACTAGGGAGTCCTAGTATGACTCTACACTTGGTGCGCCCCCTCCTAGGGCCGGCCTCCTCCTCCCTTGCTCCTTTATATACGGGGGCAGGGGGACACCCCTTGACACACAAGTTGATCTTCGTGATCGTTCCTTAGCCGTGTGCGGTGCCCCCCTCCACCATATTCCACCTCGGTCATATTGTTGTGGTGCTTAGGCGAAGCCCTGCATCGGTAGAACATCATCAGCGTCACCACGACGTCGTACTGACGGAACTCATCCCTGATACCCTGCTGGATCGGAGTCCGGGGATCGTCATCGAGCTGAACGTGTGCTGAACTCGAAGGTGCCGTACTTTCGGTGCTTGGATCGATCGGATCGTGAAGACGTACGAATACATCAACCGCGTTGTCATAACGCTTCCGCTTACGGTCTACGAGGGTACGTGGACAACACAACACTCTCCCCTCTCGTTGCTATGCATCACCATGATCTTGCGTGTGCGTAGGAAAATTTTGAAATTACTACGTTACCCAACAAAAACCACATCTAAAAAGAGGCTAGATGAATTATTTATTACTAAACAGAACAAAAAACAAGGAACAAAAATAAAATTGGGTTGCCTCCCAACAAGCGCTATCGTTTAACGCCCTAGCTAGCCATAAAATCAAGGATAGATCTAAGTATTGCCATCTTTAGTATTGGTAAAGAAAAAAGAAAATTTCTTATCTATAGCATTTATCCTTCTATTTTGGGAAAGCACATGGCCATTAATGGAGGAAGAAAGATTAAGCACGTTACGGAAATTTGCATCTACGCTAGCCTTCATTTCTTTAATAATTTCGTTTTGATAACAGCATAAGAGAGTGGTAAATTCAACCTTATCATTCATGGGGTGCCCAAATATAGTTTTCATTTTTTCATAGGTATATATAGCATCCCCCTCAAGAAAACCTTCTTCAAAAATAGAATCTAAAACTTGCTTAAACGAAGAGGGTAAGCTGACATAAAAGCTTTTTAGGTATATCTCAATTTGATATTGTGGCACATAGCTTGCTCGAATCCTTAATAGCATATCCCAAGCATCTTTTAAAGACTTATCAAGTAAATAACAAAAAATTCCGGAGTCCTCTTCATCAAAATTATTCTAAACACATATTACACCTTGCCGTTTTTGATTGAGAATTGTATCTGTGGCTACTGCTGTTTTGCCAGTCTGTCTGTCCCCAATAATTAAACTATCATTGGTCACCCCGGTAGGTCTTTCGATAGCATCATTATTTATGAGCTTAGAGATGACAGAGGGACTATCCAAAGTACTAAAACTAGGGAGAGAACCCTTAGCCTTTCTCGATTCAGCCATGGCAAAGGGAAGGCAAAAGGTAAAGAAAGGGCGAATAAAACGGCAAGGGTGAAGTGGGGGAGAGGAAAACGAGAGGCAAATGGCAAATAATGTAATGTGAGGGAGATGAGTTTGTGACGGGAACTTGGTATGTCTTGACTTGAGCGAAGACCTCCCCGGCAACGGTGCCAGAAATCCTTCTTGCTACCTCTTGAGCATGCGTTGGCTTTTTCCTTTAAGAGGAAAGGGTGATGCAGCAAAGTAGCGTAAGTATTTCCCTCAGTTTTTGAGAACCAAGGTATCAATCCAGTAGGAGGCTCCACGCAAGTCCCTCGTACCTACACAAACAAACAAGAACCTCGCAACCAACGCAATAAAGGGGTTGTCAATCCCTTCACGGCCACTTGCGAAAGTGAGATCTGATAGAGATAATAAGATAAGATAAATATTTTTGGTATTTTTATGATATAGATTCAAAAGTAAAGATTGCAAAATAAAGTAGATTGGCAACTTATATGATGGAAAATAGACCCGGGGCCATAGGTTTCACTAGTGGCTTCTCTCAAGATAGCATAAGTATTACGGTGGGTGAACAAATTACTTCGAGCAATTGATAGAAAAGTGCATAGTTATGACAATATCTAGGCATGATCATGTATATAGGCATCACGTCCGCAACAAGTAGATAGAAACGATTCTGCATCTACTACTGTTACTCCACACATCGACCGCTATCCAGCATGCATCTAGAGTATTAAGTTCATAAGAACAGAGTAACACATTAAGCAAGATGACATGATGTAGAGGGATAAACTCAAGAAATATGATATAAACCCCATCTTTTTATCCTCAATGGCAACAATACAATACATGCCTTGCTGCCCCTACTGTCACTGGGAAAGGACACCGCAAGATTAAACCCAAAGCTAAGCACTTCTCCCATTGCAAGAAAGATCAATCTGGTAATCCAAACCAAACTGATAATTTGAAGAGACTTTCAAAGATAACCAATCATACATAAAAGAATTTAGAGGAGATTCAAATATTTCTCATAGATAAACTTGATCATAAACCCACAATTCATCAGATCTCGACAAACACACTGCAAAAAGAGTTACATCGAATAGATCTCCAAGAAGATCGAGGAAAACTTTGTATTGAGATTCAAAGAGAGAGAAGAAGCCATCTAGCTAATAACTATGGACCCGAAGGTCTATGGTAAACTACTCACAACTCATCGGAGAGCCCTTGGTGATGTTGTAGAGGCCCTCCGTGATCGATTGCCCCTCTGGAGGAGCGCCAGAAAAGGCTCCAAGATGGGATCTCACGGGTACAGAAGGTTGCGACGGTGGAAAAAGTGTTTCGTGGTGCTCCTAGATGTTTTTGGAGTACGTAGATATATATAGGCGAAGGAAGTCGGTCAGGGGAGCCACGAGGGGCCCATGAGGCAGGGGGCGCGCCGGCCACCCTCGTGGCCTCCTCGGCTGCTTCTTGACGTCCACTCCAAGTCTCCTGGATTGTGTTTTTTTTCCAAAAAGATCGCTCCCGAAGGTTTCATTCCGTTTGATATTCCTTTCCTTCGATATACAAAAATAGGCAAAAAAAACAGCAATTTGGACTGGGCCTTCGGTTAGTAGGTTAGTCCCAAAAATGATATAAAAGTGTATAGTAAAACCCATAAACATCCAAAACGGGTAATATAATAGCATGGAACAATCAAAATTATAGATACGTTGGAGACGTATCAGATACCCTAAGGAAACAATTGGGTACACCTTCTACCACAGATCCGAAAGCAAGTTTTTTTGTTGCCAAGAACGGAACCTTTCTAGAGAAGGAGTTTCTCTCAAAAGAAGTGAGTGGGAGGAAAGTAGAACTTGATGAGGCAATTGTACCTTCTCTCAATTTAGAAAGTAGCTCACCCGAGAAATCCGTTCCCGTGATGTCTACACCAAGTGGAGAGGAAGCTAATGATAATGATCATGAAATTTCACATCAAGTTGCTACAGAACATCGTAGGTCAAACAGAGCATGATCCGCACCAGAGTGGTATGGTAACCCTGTTCTGGAGGTCATGTTACTTGACCATGATGAACCTACAAACTATGAAGAAGCTGTGATGAGCCCGGATTCCGATAAATGGCTTGAGACCATGAAATCTGAGATAGGATCCATGTATGAGAATAAAGTGTAGACTTTGGTGGACTTGCCCGATGATCAGCAAGCCACTGAGAATAAGTGGATCTTTAAGAGGAAGATGGACGCTGATGGTAGTGTTACTATCTACAAAGCTCGACTAGTCGCAAAAAGGTTTCCGACAAGTTCAAGGTGTTTACTACAATGAGATTTTTTTCAACCTAGCGATGCTTAAGTCCATCCGAATCATGTTAGCAATTGCCATATTTTATGAAATCTGGCAAATGGATGTCAAAATTGCATTCCTTAATGGATTTATTAAAGAAGTGTTGTATATGATGCAACCAGAAGGTTTTGTCAATCCTAAAGGTGCTAACAAAATGTGCCAGCTCCAACGATCCATCTGTGGACTGGTGCAAGCATCTCGGAGTTGGAATATACACTTTGATGAGTTGATCAAAGTACATAGTTTTATACAGACTTTCGGAGAAGTCTGTATTTACAGGAAAGTGAGTGGGAGCACTACAACATTTTTGATAAGTATATGTGAATGACATATTGCTGATCGGAAATGGATCAGTCAAAGAAGGAGTTCTTTCCTGTATCATAATGTGTAAAGTTGAGTAAGACTCAAAACCCGACCACAGTAGAAAATAGAAAGAGAATGAAAGTCATTCCCTATCCCGCAGCCATATGTTCTATAAAGTATGCTATGTTGTGTACCAAACCTATTGTGTACCTTATCATGAGTTTGGCAAGGGGGTATGATAGTGATCCAGGAGTGGATCACTGGACATCGGTCAAAGTTATCCTTAGTTACCTAAGAGGACTAAGGAAAAATTGAGAGAAAGTACAGGGAGGAGTTTGCAGGTGACCCAAGGAACATATGGTTTGTTCTAAGCACAGATGACATTAATCCTTTTGGGGAGCAGAGCAGCAACCATAGCACGTGGCCTGTGACTCTATGTTTGTATAACCTTCCTCCTTGGTTGTGCATGAAGCGGAAGTTCATTATGATGCCAGTGCTCATCCAAGGCCCTAAGCAACCCGGCAACGACATTGATGTGTACCTAAGGCCATTAGTTGAAGAATTATTACAGCTGTGGAATGGAACAGGTGTACGTGCGTGGGATGAGCACATACAGGAATAATTTGACCTAAAGGCGTTGCAGTTCATGACTATCAATGATTGGCCTGCTCTCAGTAACCTTTCAGGACAGACAAACAAGGGATACCGCGGATACACGCACTGTTTGGATGATACCGACAGTATATATTTGGAGAGTTGTAGGAAGAATGTGTACCTGGGACATCGTCGATTTCTTCCGAGCAGGCATCCCGTAAGAAAGAAAGACAAGCATTTCAAAGGTGAGGCGGATCACCGGACGAAGCCTCGCCACCGTACTGGTGCTGATGTACATGATATGGTCAAGGATTTGAAGGTAATCTTTGGAAAGGGTCCTGGCGGACAACCTGTTCCAAAGGACGCTGACAGATGCGCACCCATGTGGAAGAAGAAATCTATATTTTGGGACCTGCCATATTGGAAAGACCTAGAGGTCCACTCCGCAATCGACGTGATGCATGTGACGAAGAATCTTTGCGTGACCCTACTTGGCTTCTTGGGCGTGTATGCAAAGACAAAAGATACACCAGAGGCACGGGAGGACCAGCAACGTAAGCACGGAAAAGACGGCATACATCAGGGTCAGGCCAGCTACGCTCTTACCAAAGAAGAGAAGGAAATCTTCTTTGAATGCCTGCTCAGCATGAAGGTACCGTCTGGCTTCTCACCGAATATAAAGGGAATAATAAATATGGCAGAGAAAAAGTTCCAGAACCTAAAGTCTCATGACTACCACGTGATTATGACGCAATTGCTTCCGGTTGCATTGAGGGGGCTTCTACCGGAAAACGTTTGATTAGCCATTGTGAAGCTATGTGCATTCCTCAATGCAATCTTGCAGAAGGTAATCGATCCAGAAATCATACCAAGGTTACAAAATGATTTGGTGCAATGTCTAGTCAGTTTCGAGTTGGTGTTCCCACCATCCTTCTTCAACATCATGACGCACGTCCTAGTTCACCTTTGCGAAGAGATTAACATTTTGGGTCCTGTATTTCTACACAATATGTTCCCCTTTGAGAGGTTCATGGGAGTCTTGAAGAAATATGTTCATAACCGTGCTAGGCCAGAAGGTAGCATCGCAAAGGGCCATGAAAATGAGGAGGTCATTGAGTTTTGTATTGACTTTATTCCTGACCTTAAGCCGATTGGTGTTCCTGAACCGCGGCATAAGGGTAGACTGGATGGAAAAGGCACGCTAGGAGGGGATCAAATAATATGTATGGACGAGCATTCTCTCACTGAAGCACACTACACAGTTCTACAGAATTCTACCTTGGTGGCTCCGTATATGGAGGAACACAAGAATTTTCTACACTCCAAACACCCGGAGAAGTCTGACGACTGGATTACACGTGAACAAACAAGGACTTTCGCCGGTTGGTTGCAGAAACGTGCCATGCATGATGGCGATATTGAATATGACCTGTACTCACTGTCCCAGTTACCATCTTCGAATATAATGACTTTCAAAGGGTACCAGATAAAGGGGAATACATTTTACATGATCGCCCAAGATAAGAAGAGCACCAACCAAAACAGTGGTGTCCGCTTTGATGCAACAACCAACACGGGAAAGGAAACATATTATGGTTACATAGAGGACATATGGGAACTTAACTATGGAGGTGGTTTGAAGGTCCCTTTGTTTCGGTGCAAATGGGTCAATATGATACGAGGCGGGGTAACGGAAGACCCGCAGTACGGAATGACAACAGTGGATCTCAACAATCTTGCATATGTAGACGAACCATTCGTCCTAGCCAATGATGTGACACAGTTTTTTATGTGAAAGACATGTCTACCAGGCCGAGAAAAAGAAAAGATAAGGAAGCGAATGGATCATACGACGAGCCAAAGCGCCACATAGTTCTTTCAGGGAAAAGAAACATCATGGGAGTGGATGACAAGACAGACATGTCAGAAGATTATGAAAAGTTTGATTAAATTGCTCCATTCACAATGAATATTGACCCGAGCATCCAGTTAAATGATGAAGATTTTCCATGCCTACGGTGCAAAGGGACACACGCGAAGAAAAAGTTTCACACCCAAAGATCCGAGATGTGATCGGCTTTACTATCATCACTTTCTTTTGTGTTTCACACCCAGGAGGGAATCTCTGTAATAGTTAGGGTAGTTATGTGTTTTGGCATTTGAAACGCGAAGAAATTTTATATGCAAACAAATTCTTTCATGCATTTACTATTTTTTTCAGCTAAATGACCCTAAAATCGAAAAGCATTTCAAATGAACTCAGAAAAGGTTGAAAGTTGGCATGGTATCATAATTTCACCCACATAGCATGTGCAAAAAAGTAGAGAGGGTTACGACAAAAACTGGATGCACTTCATGTACAAAATGGACAATCTCTTTCGAAGTATCAGGGTTTCGGATGTAAACTCATCTGTTACAAAGGCATTTCATTTTTTAAATAACCTAAGCATTACCAAATTGAATATAATGATAACACACAATAATATTAAACATAAGAAAAAAGAATCACTGAAAAATCTTTTTTCAAAGTTAAGTTATTCACAAACTAGTGATTCACACAAATTTCAAATAATTCAAAATTTAAACTATTCAAATTTGAAAACTACCGGCACTAACAGAAAGTTTGTAATTTTTTGTACCTAAAGCAAAAATATTCACAAAGAAACTCTAAATACAGCAAAAAACAACTCAAAAAGAAATAAAACAAAAATAAATAAAGCAAAAAAAATAAGAAAATAAAAAGCCCGCCTACTGGGCCAAAGCGGCCTGCATACGATAGAAACACAACCTTTTGTTGGGCCAGGATGCAGGCCCGCAAAGGTCTAGTAGGCCCACAGGACAGCACCGAACAGGTAGGCCCAGTAGGCCTGCTTAGGAGAGGAGCTCGAGAGAGCTACCGCACTGGGGCTTATAAACCAGTGCGGTAGCCCCTCGACTAGCGAGGTGGGACTAAACTTGCCGCACCGCACTGCGCCAGTGCACCCCCTTTAGTACCGGGTGGTGGCTGCAACGGTACTATAGAGGGGGTCTTTAGTACCGGTTGGTGCTACGACCTGGTACTAAAGGGGTGCGCTTCCCGCCGCTTGGCATGGCCAAAACAGACCTTTCGTACCGGTTGGTGGCTCCAACCGGTACTAAAGGTCCATCCTATGTATACAAAACTTGCAAAAAATTCAGTTTCCCTCTCTGTTTCTTCTCTCCGTCGACGACACACGCCGCCTGCCCTGATCGACGCCGCCGCCGCCCCGGCCGTCCCCGCCCCTCGTCACCGCCCCGGCCGTCCCCGTCTCTGTCGTCCCCGTCACCGCGCCCCGCCCCGTCGCCGCGCCCCGCCTCGTCATCGCCGGCCCGCCCCGTCGTCGCGCCCCCCCCCCGCCCCGTCGCCCCGTCGTCGCCGCCCCGTCGTCGCCTCGCCGGTGAGCTCACCCCGGCCGCCATGGCCACACACACACACACACGCACACACACGACACACACACACACACTATAGAATTTTAGTTATAGATTTTTTTTCTTCTGTTTTTTAGTTATAGAAATGTTAGAAATTGTTCTGTGTTGTAGTTATAGAAATAGTATTAGAAATGTTAGTTATATAGAAATGTTATAAATTTTTCCTTTTTTTAGTTATAGAAATATTAGAAATGTTAGTTATATAGAAATGTTATAAATTTTTTCTGTTTTTTAGTTATAGAAATATTTATAGAAATGTTAGCAATTTTTCTATTTTTTAGTTATAGAAATATTATAAATGTTATAGAAATGTTAGTTATATAATCAGAAATGTTAGAAATTTAAGAATTAGTTTGAGTTAGATGAATTAGATTAATGTCAAATTGTTAGAATCTGCATATAGAATTTTAGTTATCACATTCCAACCATTTAAAAAATGTTACTTTTTGTAGGCGTATAGTATTTGTTCTCGACGATATGCCCGACCCGCATCCTTGCCGTCGACCCGTTCGCGACGATGTCATGCTTCAGAGGACCCATGTCCGGGACTGGGCTCCATCGGGCTGGCACTGGGAGGTGCTACTTGGAGGGGCGCGCCGCTTGGTGAGGAATCCGGCCTCAGGTCCCGTTGTCGACCCTGATCTCCTTTGGTGGCGTTCGCGTGGGCCACATTCGGTGCAGAGGCAGCCGGCCCCGCCGGAGGTGGTGCGTCGCTGTGTCAGGGAGGAAGACGAGCACGTCCATCGCTACATGGATGCTATGGACGACGTCAGGTTCTCCACTACTTGGCAGGTTCTTTGGGCAGATGACCGGAGATATGATCCTGTGATGGTTCCTTCTCTTTGGGTGTCCACCGCCCACGCCCCAGGAACCACGAGTGGCGCCCTAGATTCTTCTGTAGTACTCGATCTTTATTAGGTACCTAGCCAATGATGTATTCGATATATAATATTCGAGACGATGTATTCGAGATTATATATATTATTCGAGACAATGATGTATTCGAGATTATATATTAATCGAGACGATGCATATATATTATGTACTATATGATTCAGTTTTTCCTTATTGATTGCATGCATGCATTGTAATTTGAATACTAAATTGTTTTATATTTCTTCTGTATTAGTTAAGTAAAAGCTATGGCGGACAATACCGACAGAGATAGAGAAGAGGAATTGTTCGACATCATACGCAACCCTGGCAGGCTAGATGATCTTAATGAAGCAGATGACGGCTCCCAATATCTGAACAATATCGGAGAGGGTGATGAAAAGATATTCGATCTCGACGACCGAGCTGATGAAGTCATGAACTATGATTCTGATTACGATGACACAAACAATGTTTATGATGACACAGAGAATGCTGATCTTCAAATAACAAAGACTACCGGCGAGGTATATTTATATAAGCAGGCATCTGGTGATCATCACATGTTTTATTTTATTTGAAGTTATATTAACGGATCGATCTTCCTTCTTTCAGCCCTCCGGATCGAGCAAATCTGCTTCTACAGACAACAGGACAAAGCGAGGCCCGGGCAAAAAGTTGAAGGATGGTGTAAAGTACAACATCGACTTCGTCAAACCTAGTGGCTAACCCTGATTGCCTAAGAACATTGCAAACAAGTGGACTCATCAGTGCGGAGTTCTTGTGAAGGACATACTCCCGATCTTCATTCAAGAATGGAAAGAGCCAAAAACTAAACGTCCATGTGTTACTTGGGTCGACGACAGAGCAAAAGAAACCCTTTGGGATTCTCTGATGGAACATTTCACCCTACCAGATTATTTCACTAAAGCAGATGTGGACAAAGTGAAGGGCGCTGCTCTTAAGAAGATGGCAATTGCATTCAACACCCACAAGAAAACTGTATGGGCCAACTACCTCGCTGCAGAAAGGAAGACTCCAGAATTCACGGGAACACTGGAGAAGCAAAGAGAACACTGGGACGATTTCGTGAAATTCAAGGATTCAAAATTATCTAAGGAACGGTCGATAAAAACAAGGCCAATGCCGCAAAAAAGACGTAGTTCCATAGGCTAGGTCCAGGTGGCTACGCGGTGGCAATGCCTAAGTGGGATAAGTCTGAGCAAGAGATGGAGGATGCAGGGGTCACTCCGGTTACTAGGAGCTGCCCCCCAGGTGCAGAACTTGGTTCTATGCACATGGGGGGGTGTTGGACCCGAAGACAGGCCTGGTTTCGCAGAAGGCAAGTCTAAAAGGAGCCGAACAAAAGATACTTGACGCAATAGAAGAAGCTCGAACGGGGGTGTTCACGCCCAACTGAGAGAACGACGAGTTTACGCGCGCCCTGGTAAATCCTGAACACCCGGGAAGAGCATGAGGCAAGGGCGTTATTCCCTGGTATGAGGGCTTTTCGGACTGGAACGACGACTACAGGTCCCATGCAAGAAAGAAGATGGAGGAGGAGAAGAAGAGGAAGCTGGAGGAGGAGCAGAGGAAGCAGGACGTAGAACGCCTTCAAGGCCTAGAAGCAAGGCACGCAGACTTGGCACTCAAATTCCAGCAGCAGCAGCAGCAGATCGACTCACTTAGCCAGGAAAGGGGGTCTCAGCAGTGGCATCAGCAAGCAGATGATCGTCCATCATTGGATAGCACTGACCATCCATGCCGAGAAGCAACGTTGGTTCTACCCCGGGCGACACACTGCTGGATACATACCACCCTGTGGATGACATCATAGAGAACACTAACTGTGAGCTACACTCCAAAATGAAGAACATATCCATGAAGGTGGCGGACGGTGTTGCTTTCACAATTACCCCTGAAGCAACCTTCCATTGCATCCCGATTCCAGAGGGCTATGCTCGTTTCATGGTTGATGAAGTGGTGGAGCCATATTCGATGCTAGCACTTGACATTGCTGGAGGTGACGGCGAGCGCACACTGGGAGAGGTCGTACATCATATCATCCTATGGAGAAAGGATCACATCATCTTTCCAAGTCCACCGACACCGCATCGTCTGCCGACTCCTCCTCAAAGTCCGCCACCGAGTCAACAGACTCCCGCTCCTCCAAGTCCACGAACGTGTGAGCCGACTCCTCCTCAAAGTCCGCCACCGAGTCAGCAGATTCCCGCTCCTCCAAGTCCACGAACGCGTGAGCCGACTCCTCCTTAAAGTCCGCCACCTCCTCCAAGTCCCCGAACGCGTGAGCCGACTCCTCCTCCTTCATGTCCGGCACAGCATCAGGCCACTCCTCCTACTTCAAGTATGGCACAGCGTCAGCCACGTCAGCCGTCTCCGCTGTCTCAGCAATCGCAGAAGAGACACGCCGCAGCTATGGTGCGTAGCAGTATGAGTCGAGGTAGTACAGGAAGTACAGGCGGAGACAAGAGATATAAATATGGTCCAAGCGTCGCTCCTCTTCCTCAAAGGCCTTACGACATGAACGAGGAGCAAAATGCAGCCATAGTGCATGCCCAAGTGGACGCCCATTTTGGACCGAAACAGGCACCGCCGCCAAAGGAGTAAGTGCCTCAGAAAACGATTGACCACTTCATTTGTATGGCTAGAGCACTAGCTCCCAAGCCTGTTGACTCAGACTATTAGCGCCAAATCAGGAAGCTACATCGAGCACGGCTACAGAAGGAAGGAAGCTCGAGCTCGAGCCAACAAGCAGCTGGCAAAAAATGCAGGAAAACCGTTCCCCAGCTGGGAGAACAGGCGGCGCAAGCGACCCCCCCGCTTGTTGTGCCAACAACACATGAGAGGAGTACGCGCGCCCAATATTATTGTGGGTAAACCGTTAGCGTTCCCCAGCTGGGCGATGTGGTAATAACAGAGGAGCATATAATGCAGGCTGAAATGCTCAAGATCTCTGTTGGACAACTCCTCGAAATCTAGCCCATGTCTCTGCTTAGAGAATCGGAAATTGAATAGAAATATGTCCGGGGCCAACCTTTGGTCCATCCAGACAAGGTCAAGAACTTCCCAACGAGAATGTATGAATTGCATCAATGGTACATGAACATTACCAAGATTTCCAATCGAGAGTCCCTCATGGTGAATGTCAAGCATGAGCATTACTACCATGAGAAAGCTCTGGCCGTTGAGTATTCAGAACTATTTCAGTTATACAATCAAGACGCACTCAACAAGTCTATCGTCAGTTGCTATTGTCTATAAGTGATTTCTTTCTGTAATTTAAGTCTCAAGCTAGCTATGTAGTGATAATTTTGATCAATCATTATCCTCACTATATTCTTTTCTGTGGTACTATATGCAGGATGAAGATCTATGAAATGAAAAAATCTGGACGCTATGGCATTGGGTTCATTGACCCAAATACCATTAATGAGTACACATGGAATCTTGCAAATTATGAAGCAAGTGTAGAGGAAAGCATGCTAGAGTTCTTGAAGCGCCTCAATACCAATGAAGATATACTACTTCCTTACAACTTCATGTGAGTCACACTGTCTTGTAATACAAATTCTGTTTTTGCTTACTAGCTAGCTAACTAGATGTTAATAATTAAGTGTATACGGTTTACGGTAGTTGATTAATTTTATGCACATGCCCGCTTAATTAAGACATGCAAACGTGCATGCAGTTTCCACTGGATCTTGTTAGACATTAAAGTCGAGGAATGAAGAGTTGATTTACTGGACTCACTACTTAAAGAAGATAAAGACTACACCATCGTGAAGGGGATATTCAACAGGTAATTTCAATCATTATTATATATCTCAGCCTATTATTAGTTCGTCATTTCCTGATATGAACTATTTAATAACCCCTTTATTATTTTTCTTTGCCGGCGGACAGGGCTTAGGCAAAGTTCATCAAGGTGACTCCAGGCAAATGGGCAAAAAAGTTGTTTTGGCATCGACCAAAGGTAAGTAATTAAGTAGTACTAGCTAGCTACCATCTCTTTAATTCTTGTTTCAATATCATTAATTAATTATCATGCTTGATTAATCATTATCTGATTCAATTCCATTCTCGTAAAGGCCCTGAAGCAGGCGTCGGGGAATGATCTATGTGCATTCTATGTTTGCGAGAACATTCGCATGATGACGTCCGAAAGGAGCAGATCACAAAGACAGGACTGGGTACGTTTGTCAGAACACTATTCACACCATTATCGATATCTAGTCACACAACTTATACATGCATATTGATCTCCTTCTTAACAGTTCAGAGAGGTGCAGGATAATCTCCTACCAGCGGACCGCATACTAGCACTTCAAGAGGAAATAGCCGGATTTTGCTCGACCAGGTCATAGATCCCAAAGGAGAATACTACTACCCGCTACCCCCCCATGAACCACTTGTCATCGTGCTCCGGAGGCACGAAGGCAACATGTAGGAGAAATTGTATATGTATATACATGTGTATGTGTGAATAATTAATGGTGTTGGTTGTGAGACATTCGATGATATATATTTATATATACGTACGAGAAAATCTATTTATATATATGCATAACGTGTACAATTTGTAGTATCGTGAAATACCAGCAAACAAAAAAAATTTAAATGGAAAATAAAGCCAACCCCCCCCCCCCCCCCCCAAACATTTAGTACCGGTTGGTGTTACCAACCGGTACTAATATCCTACATGCACCCGGCCCTGGCTCATGCCACGTGGTGACACTTTAGCACTGGTTCGTGGCAAACCGGTACTAAAGGGGGGGGACCTTTAGTCCCCACTCTTTAGTGCCGGTTGCCGAACCGGCACTAAAGGCCATCACGAACCGGCACTAAAGGCCGGTTCTGCACTAATGCAATCTTGGAAGATCAAATCTTGATCAAGGCATGGAGTGCGGTGTCGCTTGATGCATGCACGGGTACTTCTCAAACCGCCAAGAGGTATTGGCAAAGGATCGAAGATCAATACTTTCGCATGATGGCAAAGTATTGAAGGAAATATGCCCTAGAGACAATAATAAAGTTGTTATTTTATATTTCCTTATATCATGATAAATGCTTAATATTCATGCTAGAATTGTATTAACCGGAAACTTGATACATGTGTGAATACATAGACAAAATACCGTGTCCCTAGTATGCCTCTACTAGACTAGCTCGTTGATCTAAGATGGTTAAGTTTCCTAATCATGGACATGAGTTGTCATTTGATTAACGGGATCACATCAATAGTGGAATGATGTGATGCACAAGACCCATCCGTTAGCTTAGCATAATGATCGTTCAGTTTTATTGATATTGCTTTCTTCCTGTCAAATATATATTCCTCAGACTATGAGATTATGCAACTCCCGGACACCGGAGGAATGCCTTGTGTGCTATCAAACGCCACAACATAACTGGGTGATTATAAGGATACTCTACAGGTATCTCCAAAGGTGTTTGTTGGGTTGGTATAGATCAAGATTATGATTTGTCACTCCGAGTATCGGAGAGGTATCTCTGGGCCCTCTCGGTAATGCATATCATATGAAGCCTTGCAAGCAATGTGACTAATGAGTTAGTTACGGGATGATGCACTACAGAATGAGTAAAGAGACTTGCCGGTAACGAGATTGCCGAATCTCTAGCAAGTAACATACCAATGACAAAGGGAATAATGTATGTTGACATTGTGGTACGACCGATAAAGAGTTTCGTAGAATACGTGGGAACCAATATGAGCATATAGGTTCCACTATTGGTTATTGACCGAAGAGGTGTCTCGGTCATGTGTACATAGTTCTCGAACCGTAGGGTCCACACGCTTAACGTTCGATGACAATAGGTATTATATGAGTTATGTGTTTTTGTGACCGAAGGTTGTTCAGAGTCCTGGATGAGATCACGGACATGACGAGGAGTCTCAAAATGGTCGAGAGGTAAAGATTGATATATTTGAAGGTTATATATGGACACCAGAATGGTTTCGGAAAGAATCGGGAGTTTTTCGGAGTACCGGGAGGTTACCAGAACACCCCAGGAAAGTTAATGGGCCTCATGGGCCATAGTGGAGAGGAGGAGCCAGGCCACAAGAGGTGGCCCGTGCCCTCCCCATGGCTGTCCGAATTGGACAAGGGGTGGGGACACGGCCCCCCTATCCTTCTACCTCTCCCCCTCTTTCCCTTTTTCCCTCTCCGTTGGAAAGAAGGGGGGAGCCAACTAGGACCATGAGTCCTAATGGGACTCTCGCCACTTGGCGCGCCCGTAGGGGCCGGCATGCTCCCCCTCCTCCTTTATATACGGGGGCAGGGGGCACCCCCAAGGCACACCAGTTATCTCTTAGCTGTGTGAGGTGCCCCCCTCCACTGTTTACTCCTCCGGTCATATTGTCGTAGTGCGTAGGCGAAGCCCTGCGCGGATCACTTCACCAACACCGTCATCACGCCATCATGCTGACGGAACTCATTGACTCCTTAGTACCTCTACTGGATCAAGAGATCAAGGGACGTCATCAAGCTGAACGTGTGCAGAACTCAGAGGTGTCGTACGTTCGGTACTTGATCGGTTGATTCGAGTAGACGCTCGACTACATCAACCGTGTTAAGTTAACGCTTCCGCTTTCGGTCTACGAGGGTACGTGGACACACTCTGCCCTCTTCTTGCTATACATTTCCTAGATAGATCTTGCGTGAGGGTAGGAATTTTTTTGAAATTGCATGCTACATTTCCCAACAGTGGCATCCGAGCCAGGTCTATGCGTATATGATATGCACAAGTAGAACACAAAGAGTTGTGGGTGGTGATCGTCATACTGCTTACCACCAATGTCTTATTTTGATTCGGCGGTACTATTCGATGAAGCGGTCCGGACCAACCTTACATGACCGCGTTCATGAGACCAGTTCCTCCGACAAACATGCAACTAGTTTTGCATAAAGGTGGCTGGCGGGTGTCTGTTTCTCCAACTTTAGTTGAATCGAATTTGACTGCGGCCGGTCCTTGTGAAGGTTAAAACATCAAACTTGATAAATCACCATTATGGTTTTTGTGCCGTAGGTATGTACGGTTCATGCTAGAAGCCTGTAGCATCCACATAAAACTTGCAACAAACAAAGTAGAGGATGTCTAACTTGTTTTTGCAGGGCATGTTGTGATGTGATATACATATTGTTGTATGAGATGATCATGTTTTGTAGAAGTTATCGGCAACTGGCAGGAGCCATATGGTTGTCGCTTTATTGTATGAAATACAAACGCTATGTAATTGCTTTACTTTATCACTAAGCGGTAGCGATAGTCGTAGAAGCAATGATTGGCGAGACGACCACAATGCTACGATGGAGATCAAGGTGTTAAGCCAGTGACGATGGAGATCATGACGTTGCTTCGGTGATGGAGATCATGAGCATAAGATGATGATGGCCATATCATGTCACATATTTTGATGGCATGTGATGTTTATATTTTATACATCTTATTTTGCTTAGTACGATGGTATCATTATAAAATGATCCCTCACTAAAATTTCAAGGTGTAAGTGTTCTCCCCGAGTATGCACTTTTGCGAAAGTTCTTCGTGCTGAGACACCACGTGATGATCAGGTGTGATAGGCTCTACGCTCAAATACAACGGGTGCAAGCTAGATTTGCACACACAGAATACTCGAGTTAAACTTGATGAACCTAGCATATACAAATATGGCCTCGGAACACTGGAGACCGAAAGGTCGAACGTGAATCATATAGTAGATATGATCAACAAGATGTTCACCATTGAAGACTACTCCATCTCACGTGATGATCGGACATGGTTTAGTTGATTTGGATCATGTATCATTTACATGACTAGAGGGATGTCTATCTAACTGGGAGTTCTTAAATAATATGATTAATTGAACTTTATTTATCACGAACTTAGTTCTGATAGTTTTTTTGCATATCTATGTTGTAGATCAATGGCCAGTGCTACCGTTCCTTTAAATTTTAATGCGTTTCTAGAGAAAGCTAAGTTGAAAGATGATGGTAGCAACTACACAGACTGGGTTCGTAACTTGAGGATTATCCTCATTGCTGCACAGAAGAATTATGTCCTTGATGCACCGCTTGGTGGAAGGCCTGCTGCAGGAGTAGAAGCTGACGTTATGAACGCCTGGCAAGCTCGATCTGATGACTACTTGTTATTCAGTGTGCCATGCTTTACAACTTAGAATCGGGATTTCAAAGACTTTTTGAACATCATGGACCATATGAGATGTTCCAGGAGTTGAAGTTAATATTTCAAGAAAATGCCCGAGTTGAGAGATAAGAAGTCTCCAACAAGTTGTATCGCTGCAAGATGGAGGAGAACAGTTCTGTTAGTGAGCACATACTCAAAATGTCTGAGTACCATAATCACTTGACTCAGCTGGGAGTTAATCTTCCATATGATTGTGTCATTGACAGAGTTCTTCAATCACTGCCACCAAGCTACAAAGGCTTCATGAAGAACTACAATATGCAAGGGATGGAAAAGACTATTCCCGAGCTCTTCGCAATGCTAAAGGCCACGGAGGTAGAAATCAAGATGGAGCATCAAGTGTTGATGGTTAACAAGATCACTAGTTTCAAGAAGAAGGGCGAGGGTAAAAAGAAGGGGAACTTCAAAAAGACTGACAAAAAGTTGTCACTCCCGGGAAAAAACCTAAAAATGGACCCAAGCTTGAAACTGTGTGCTTCTACTGCAAATGGACTGGTCACTGGAAGCGGAACTACCGCAAGTATTTGCCGGATAAGAAGGATGGTAAAGTGAGCAAATGTATATTTGATATACATGTTATTGATGTGTACCTTACTAATTATCGTAGTAGTGCCTGGGTATTTGATATCGGTTCAGTCGCTCATATTTGTAACTTGTAGCAGGGACTACGAATTAAACAAATATTGGCTAAGGACGAGGTAACGATGCATGCCTAAAATCGTTCCAAGGTTGATGTGATCGTCATCGGCACACTACCTCTACATCTACCTTCGGGGTTAGTTTTAGACCTGAATAATTGTTATTTGGTGCCATTGTTGAGCATGAGCATTATATCTGGATCTTGTTTAGTGCGAGGCGGTTATTCATTTAAATCAGAGAATAATGGTTGTTCTATTTATATGAGTAATATCTTTTATGGTCATGCACCCGTGAAGAGTGGTCTATTTCAGTTGAATCTTGATCATGATGATACACATATTCATAATATTGATGCCAATAGATGCAAAGTTGATAATGATAGTGCAACTTATTTGTGGCACTGCCGTTTGGGTCATATAGGTGTAAAGAGCATGAAGAAACTCCATAAAGATGGACTTGTGGAATCACTTGATTATGAATCATTTGATACTTGCGAACCATGCATTATGGGCAAGTTGACTAAAACTCCATTCTCCGAAACAATGGAACGAGCTAGTGGCTTATTAGAAATAATACATACCGATGTATGCGGTCCAATGAGTGTTGATTCTCGTGGCGGGTATCGTTATTTCCTGACCTTCCTCGATGATTTGAGCAGATATGGGTATATCTACTTAATGAAACACAAGTCTGAAACGTTTGAAAAGTTCAAAGAATTTCAGAGTGAAGTGGAGAATCATCGTAATAAGAAAATAAAGTTTCTACGGTCTGATCATGGAGGAGAATATTTGAGTTACGAGTTTATCCTTCATTTAAAATAATGTGGAATAGTTTCGCTACTCACGCCACCTGGAACACCACAGCGTAATAGTGTGTCTGAACGTTATTACCGCACTTTATTGGATATGGTGCGATCTATGATGTCTCTAACCAATTTCGTTTTGGGGTTATGCATTAGAGACCGCTGCATTCACTTTAAACAGGGCACCGTCAAAGTCCATTGAGACGACACCGTATGAACTATGGTTTGGCAACAAACCTAAGCTAACGTTTCTTAAAGTTTGGGGATGCAAAGCTTATGTCAAAAGGCTTCAGCCTAATAAGCTCGAACCCAAATAAGAGAAATGTGTCTTCATCGGATACCCTAAGGAAACAATTGGGTACAACCTCTACCACAAGTCCGAAGGCAATATTTTCATTGCTAAGAGCAGAACCTTTCTACACAAGGAGTTTCTCTCGAAAGAAGTGAGTGGGAGGAAAGTAAAACTTGATGAGGTAATTGTACCTGCTCTCAATTTTGAAAGTAGCTCATCCGAGAAATCTGTTACCGTGATGCCTACACCAACTGGAGAGGAAGCTAATGATAAGGATCATGAAACTATAGATCAAGTTGCTATAGAACCTCGTAGGTCTAGCAGAGCATGATCCGCACCAGAGTGGTACGGTAATCCTGTTTTGGAGGTCATGTTACTTGACCATGACGAACCTATGAACTATGAAGAAGCTATGATGAGCCCAGATTCCGATAATTGGCTTGAGGCCATGAAATCTCTGATAGGATCCATATATGAGAACAAAGTGTGGACTTTGGTGGATCTGCTCGATGATCGGCGACCCATAGAGAATAAATGGATCTTCAAGAAGAAGACTGACACTGACAATAATGTTACTATTTATAAAGCTCGACTTGTCGCACAAGGTTTTCGACAAGTTCAAGGAGTTAACTACGACGAGACTTTCTCACCCGTAGTGATGCTTAAGTCTGTCCGAATCATGTTAGCAATCGCCGCATTTTATGATTATGAAATCTGGTAAATGGATGTCAAAACTGCATTCCTTAACGGATTTCTTAAAGAAGGATTGTATATGATGCAACTAGAAGGTTTTGTCGATCCTAAAGGTGCTAACAAAGTTTGAAGCTCGAGTGATCCATTTATGGACTGGTGCAAGCATCTCGGAGTTGGAATATACGCTTTGATGAGGTGATCAAAGCATAGGGTTTTATACAGACTTTTGGAGAAGCCTGTTGAAAGGATCGATATAGTTGACCAGAGGGGGGGGGGGGTGAATAGGCAACTAACAATTTTTAGATTTTCTTTACCAAATTAAACTTTGCATCAAAGTAGGTTGTCTAGATATGCAACTAGGTGAGCAACCTATATGATGCAACAACAATAAGAACACAAGCAAGCAAAGGATATAACACACTATAGCTTGCACAAGTAGAGGTGAGGGATAACCAAAAGAGGAACCGATGGAGACGAGGATGTGTTACCGAAGTTCCTTCCCTTTGAGGGGAAGTACGTCTCCGTTGGAGTCGTGTGGAGGCACAATGCTCCCCAAGAAGCCACTAGGGCCACCGTATTCTCCTCACGCCCTGACACAATGCGAGATGCCGTGATTCCACTATTGATGCCCTTGGAGGCGGCGACCGAAACTTTACAAACAAGGTTGGGGCAATCTCCACAACTTAATTGGAGGCTCCCAACGACACCACGAAGCTTCACCACAATGGACCATGGCTCCGCGGTGACCTCAATAGTCTAGGGTGTTCAAACACCCAAGAGTAACAAGATCCGCAAGAGATTAGTGGGGGGAATCAAATTTCTCTTGGTGGAAGTGTAGATCAGGGCCTTCTCAACCAATCCCTAGAGAATCAACAAGTTTGATTGGCTAGGAGAGAGATCGGGCAAAAATGGGGCTTAGAGCATCAATGGAGCTTAGAGATGGAAGAGGTCATCAACTCGGAGAAGAAGACTCCCCTTATATGGTGTAAGAACAAATCCAACCGTTATCCACCAACTCAGCGTGCGACACGCGGTACTACCGCATCATACAAGCGGTACTACCGCATGGACCTGCGGTACTACTGCGGCGGACCGCGGTACTGCCGCTGGCATGACAGGGGCCAAGACTAGTCCTGATGTGCTAAGACAGGGAGCGGTAGAACCACTGGTGCGGTACTACCGCGCCCCCTTGCGGTACTACCGCAAGGCAGGAATAGTCTAGGCTGAGAAGGTGCGGACATAAAAAATTACATCCTACTTCCGCTGAGTTTAGGTCTATGCAAAAATGCGACATGGTACTACCGCATGCCTGGTGCGGTACTACCGTATATAGGGCGCGGATGTAAAAAATTACATCCACCCCTACTTCCGATCATGCTGCTGTGCCTGGCCAGAGCTCACGGTACTACCGCGCCCAAGGCGCGGTACTACCGCGTAGGGCGCAGATGTAAAAAATTACATCCGCCCCTACTACCGCTCGAGCACCTGCGCCTGGCCTGAGGCCACGGTACTACCGCTCCCAAGGAGCGGTACTACCATGAGCACCTAAAGTACTACCGTGCTGGAGGCCGGTACTACCGCAAGGGCCTGCGGTAGTACCGCACTGGGGAGCAGTACTACCGCCTGCCTCAGTACAACAACATTAGGAGTCCTTCATTATGCAGAGACACGGAGAGACGGAGGATGCTCCAAAGATCCAAAGGAATGGTGGTGCAAAAAAGGGACAGACCTGTACGTGTTGATTCCACCCAAACCTTTCCAACACGGACCCCCTCTTAATAGTACGGCTTTCCTACGACTCAAATCCACCGAAAAGAAACGTAGAGAAACACCGTCTTCAATAGTCTTCGAGGGCCACCAAATCGTCTTGTGTTTAGATATGATATATCTGAAAAGCTCAGTGCACACGATTAGTCCGCAAAAGCATTGTCATCACACGACAAAAAAAGACACATCCGGAGACACTTCTTTGTGTCTTCCTGCCTTCGTCTCATGCAAGGGTGTTGTAGCGCACATCTCCAACAACGCAAGATTCATAATGTCTTACCCGAGTATCAGGACCCATCGCTAGTGAGTAAAGGGCATCAACAACTGCCTGCCCATCCTCCCGCATCTTCTTAACCTATGGTTAGAAAATAGACAAGCTGATCATCTTATGTACTCAATATATTAAAAAAACTGACAGTGCAATTCAAAAGCTTACATGGCTCTTGAACCATTTCGCAAATCCTGCCATAACCAGTTTGTCAATGTTTCTTAGATTTTGCTGCAGTAAGTCCTTTTTGTAGATGTTGCACAACATAGTGATCGCGTCAAACATCTAAATATATAAAAATGTGCTGCAAGTTTAGTAGATTACGATGTATAAGCTGCAGTACTGCACTTACTTGATATAAGGTAGTATCTCAGGACAATTATTCAACACATACCAAACCATTTTGTCCAAATCTTTAGGTTTGTCCTCTTGTCGACTCTTCCCTGTAACTCGAACAGAATAATAAAAAACATTGAGCCCGGTATTGTCTTCACCCACCTCTTTGCTAAGTTGATCAGCTGTTTCAATGTATTTTGAGCAGAAAATGCTTCTGTAGCAATGTAGGCCTCTGCAATGGAACCCTGGGGTCTAGCTCTGTTCCTAACATAGCCCTTGAAAGTGCCTAGCCGCCTTTCAATAGGGTACATCCAGCCATACTATACTGGACCTCTATGTAGTGCCTCATCAGGTAGATGAACAACCAAATGCACCATCACATCAAAGAAGGGTGGAGGATATATCTTCTCAAGGTCGCATAGGATAGTTGGTATCTTGTCTCTAAGACGCTCCAAAGCATCTATCCTTATATTTCTACTGCAGAGTTCCCTGAAGAATTGTCCCAACTCTGCAACTGCTCTATATAAGTCAAGGCGGCCCAATCCTCTAACGATAATAGGTAAAACCCTCTGAAGTAGGACGTGGCAGTCATGAGTTTTCAACCCTTGTACCTTGTTTCCATCTGCACTGACTCTCCTTCCAGGGTTGGAAGAAAGTCCATGTGGGAATCTCACACGTGATAGGACCTCGCAGAATTATTTTCTTTTTACCTTGTCCAAGACGTACACAGCTGGTGCCATATCCCGTGGTTTACCTTCATCTTACACCTGCAAATCCTTTCTGATACCCAGGTGTGTCAAATAAATCCTAGATTTTAAGGTATCTTTCGTCTTGCCTTCAATATTAAGAAGTGTGCCGATAATGCTGTCACATATATTTTTCTCGATGTGCATCACACCAAGATTATGCCGCAGATGCAAATCTTTCCGATACTCCAAGTCCCACAAAGTGGACCTGCGGGTAAACAATAATATCTCTTCTGCCCTGCCATGCTTCCTTTTCCCGCTACCATTACCAGGATGGTTTCCTGGTGTAATATGCCTGACCTTGTCTAATTCCACTTGCAACTCATCGGCGGTGAGCCTCTTTGGCGCATCACGGTTTTCATGCTTTGCATTGAACACATGTCTTCGGTATTTTCTAGGATGCGGCTTGTCCTTGGCAAGGAAACGACGGTGTCCAATGTAACAGATCTTGCTAAGTATTGTGTATGACAGCGGACTCCTGTCATAGCGAACACATGCATTGTAACCATGTGTCGTTCACCCTGACATAGTGCCCAAAGCCGGATAATCATGGATGCACCAAATTATAACAGCACGCAGAAAGAATCAGCTGGTGGGCTGCTATATAGGTCTCGAGTGAGAACACCCCCCCATGGCTGTTAAAGTTCCTCCACAAGAGGCTCCATGAACAAATCAAAATCCTTTCCAGGACTTTTTGGACCTGGGATGAGCAAGGCCATCATGTAGTTTGATTCTTTGGTGCAAACATTTGGAGGCATGTTGTAAGGGATAACAATCACTGGCCACATGCTATATGTGGCTCTCTGGTGGCGAAATGGGTTAAATCCATTTGAAGCTAAGCCAAGTCTAATGTTTCTCGGGTCAGCAGCAAACTTTTTGTGTTTATCATTGAAGCTTTTCCACTTACTACCATGAGATGGATGGCTCATTACATTCTGATCTCTGTACTCCTGGTTCCAAGAATGCCACAGTACATCCCCTCTTGTTTCAGCATCATGAAACAACCTCTGCAATCTTGGTGTAATTGGAAAATGTCTCAGAACATTATGAGGAATTCTCTTCACAGCATCGCCATCTTTCCATCTTGATGATTTGCATTTCGGGCACTGACTTAAGTTGGCATAATCCTTCCAGAACAGAACATAATTATTCTTACAAACATGGATCATATCATATCCAATTCCAACTGCACGAAGGAAATTCTTCATTTTACTGTAGGTGTGTGGCAGCTCAGACACATCTGGGAAAGATTTTCGGAAAGCAGCCAACATCGCATCGAATGATTTGTTGGTCATCCGCTCATATGTCTTCACCTAAAGATAGGTGACCATAGCTGAGAATATTGACAACTTATTTCCTGGGGTGACAGCCACGTTGCATTGTTCCAACATGCGGGCCCACCATTTTTCTTCTGTAGGTGAAAGTTCACAGAATGCACGAGCATTTTGTAGCATTGTTTCAATGTTGGTCAAACTCACTGGCTCCCCTACCACCACCTCCTCCTCCTCTTCCACCTGAGCATCAGGCAGATCAAGATGGTGATCTGCTGCTTCCACGTAGTCAATAACATTGACGTTCACAGTTTCACCATGATGAACCCACCTAGTATATGTGACCGACATCCCATACAAGTGTAGATGATTTTGCACAGTTGACTGGGGTCTTGTAACTGAATTCATACAACTGCTACACGGGCAGAGCACATCTGATTTCGAACCACCGTACTCAGCTCTGATAAAGTTAATGAAGT
This sequence comes from Triticum aestivum, assembly GCF_018294505.1. Classification (NCBI taxonomy): domain Eukaryota; kingdom Viridiplantae; phylum Streptophyta; class Magnoliopsida; order Poales; family Poaceae; genus Triticum; species Triticum aestivum. The sequence goes on from NC_057813.1 coordinate 652,395,868, forward strand.
TTTCAACCCCCTCGACATATGCAGCGGAGAATCTTCGAGCAGAAGTTATCCAAGTCATGTCTATCTGTTAGACATACAAATTAGTTCTTCTACTAGATATTACAGGAAAATTATATATGCTTTTTTACGAAGTCCAGAAAAAAATATCTAGGTCGATGTCTAAAGCTATGGCAAGATATTTGGACGAGCAGATCTAAGTAACAAAATATATGTAAAGCTAATTCAGCAAACAGATTTGAGTGCTAAATTATGGCAGGCTGTTTCAGCTGTCAATGAGGCCGAGCACACAGCCATCAAACTATCGAAGGCCATTGCAGCAACAAAGATTGAGTATAAAACGGTGTAGAGCTATTTCACCTAACAGATTGGCTACTAGACCATGGCAATCTACGTCACAATAAATATATGGAAGGATATTTTAGCAACTAATCGGCCTTGGCATGCCATCTCAGCTAAGCAGATTGAGTGCAGAACAGGGCAAGGAAGCTTCTTAAGCAGAGCATGTTGACTGTAAACTACTTTGGCAAACAGTGAGATTAACAGCGTCTATCAGCTAACATTCAGCGCTACACCAACATGAACGGGGCCTCAGTCTAGAATGCGCGTAATGTGGGAGAAGCTGACCGCTGTGTGTATCCACACGAACATCGCCAGCGGTGGCGGCGCTGACCGCCGTGCGCCTCCACATGAACGTAGCCAGAGGTGGCGGCACGGCTAGAGCACGACAGTCTACGATAGCGTACTGTGGGAGCGAGAGGATCGCTGTGCGTCCCCTCGACGAACCGCGGCACCGACGTATCGGCGCAGCGAGGAGGGCGGCTTTGGCGGAGCGAATGGAGTGGAGGGGGACGGGGGGGGGGGGGGGTTGGGGAATATTATTGGCTAGTTGGCCGAAGGGCGGTTGAATCAGATTTGGGGGGAATTTTTGGGTTGGGGGGGGGGGAGGATTTTCACGCGGTGGGCGGGGGGAGTTTGGTGCATGGTCGAATTCTCCAAGTGCAGTCCCACGTGCCAGTGAAGAGGCAAGCCAAAGCGCGTTCCGTTTGCGTGAGCCGTGTGCAGGACCGAACGTGTGTGGGGTGTAATGCGATCGCGACATGAGTGTTGTGAGTGTACCGCCTTTTTTCCTTTTAAACTAGGTGCTTCGCCCCCTCAAATTTTTTTTGTTGCTTCATGCGATCCATTGATACTACTACTAGTAATCCGGTAATCCCGACTAAAACGGCGCAGCCGGGTCTTTTCCCGCGTGATATGCTGGGAGGTTGGCTTAGTTGGGTTTTTTAGGACGGGTAATGCTACACCTACGTAATCCCAGTTACGTACTTAACATAATGTGAAATGTGTGATCTGTTGATTGTAGATTGGGGGGAGGGAGGGGCCCACCACCTTGAAAATCAGGGGAGGAGAGAGAGAGGCAATTTACGTTAACCCTTTCGTAGTTTCCCGTATATGTAGAAAGATGTGAAATGCGTGAATGTGTAGTGGACGTACTATTGGAGGGCCTAAGATAAATCGTGTATGTATAGACCCTATGAGTTTATTTTACTTCACATGTTAGATTTGTCTCGGTTCAATAAAAAGCAGAGTTGGTGATGATGGTGTGCCTATCATCCTGCAATGTAGGCCGTCCGGTTTATATCTAACAGATAGGAAGGAAACTATGACAATTTACCCACACTCCTCTCAACATTTGCAGATAAGGCTTTCCCTCGTTCATCCTTTTCTCCCACAAGATCTTGATCTTCCGTGCAACGCACGGGCATCTTGCTAGTACTCCTACAATATACTCCCTCCATTTCTTTTTACTCCGCATATAAGATGTGGTCAAAGTCAAACTACACAAAGTTTGACAAAATTTACATAAAAAATTATGAACATTTACAGTACTAAAACTATATAGTATGAAAATATGTTTCATGCTGCATCTGAATATATTGATTTCATATTGTGAATGTTTATATTTTTTAGTATAAAGTTAGTCAAAGTCTACAATGCTTGACTTTGACCAGACCTTATATAAGGACTAAAAAGAAACGGAGGGAGTACTATATTATTGTGAAAGTTCATATACACCAGCCGAGATTAATGCAAACACGATAGATTTTCATTACATTTCGAACTTTTATAGGACAGGAAAATAAAAGAAACCCGACCCTAAACCTATTCTACGGCGGCGACCGACGTCCTCCATGTGCTATCTCTATGCACGGGGGCGGGGTTCAAGACCCGTGAAGTGAAGATGCGGTCTTCGGCGAGGAAGAATAGAACATGGGATACAGACCGGCTAGTTGGCACACCATGCCCTGCCGCCTCCCATGCCCTACTCATCCTGTGAGGAGTCCCCGACCTCCGTGGTGCCGGATGTTGGACGGCGGCAAGTAGGACGCGTGGCTGACGGTGCTCCCATTGTCGGCCGCTAGCGTGGCCACCGCTTGTGCGGTCGCGCCCGCGTCCGACTACGCTGCTATTGCATCGCGAGAGGCGACTTGAGCGAGGGTGGAGACCTCGAGCTTCATCCCCGAAGACAAGCTCTCCCGCAGAGCGTTCGCACTTGCGGTCATGGCGGATGTGGTGCCAGGTAGGAGGACGATGCACTATGGTGTGGAGGTTAGCTGGTCGTTGCCGCTTTAAGTAGCACATTCCAGTGAGGCCAAGCGTCTCGGTGCATCATTAAGTCGCCGGAGTTGGTTCCTCGGGTACCGAGCCTCTTAACGACGACATACGAATGGACGACATGAATGCGGGCAGCTGGCGCCGGCTGGGAACGCACCGCGCGACGGCGCGAGGGACGAGGGTTTTGGTGTGCCAGGGTAGTCAGCTGTAGTCGTGGCAACGTTGGAGATGCCCTTTGCTCACATGCAATCCCCGCATGTCATTGAAAAAGCAAGACGACCCGGCATGGTCTCAGGTCCTGAGGATGCAGTTGGCCGCGCTACACCACTCCGCGGACGCGTCGTGGTGCCCCGTGCATCCTCGACGAGCCGGGTGTTGGGGTGTATTTGGATTGTGGCCAAAGTGCACCTTACCAAAATTTTGGTCATGACCCAAAGATTGGTCTTTGTTTGGATGGTTGCCATTTTTTGGCATGCCAATGAACTCTAGCCAACTCTAGTTCATTTTTCTTGCCAATGTCGGCCAAATCATGGGAACCAATACCTCAACCAAAATTTTGGCTACCTAATGCTTTGATCGGGCAACCTTGGGGAAAAACCAAACATACTGTTGGTCGTGCCACAACACTAACGCCACCCTTGGCACACTGAAACCGACCGTGTCTAGCGACGATATGAGCATGTCGCTTACCGCGGTCGCCGTTTCCAGAGGCGGTGCTGGAGCAGCACCATGTTGTTGGCCCCAACGACCCACGTGAATGGTTGCCGATGGCGAGGAGGTCATGGGCCAGCTCCTCCATTGGACTAGTCTGCGCTACGTCGTCCCAACGGGTGTGCCCCACATGTCGGTTTCCCTATTTTCCCGGCCATATTCGAGCGTCAGTGCTCCGCGTTGCGCATTAGGCCTTTCACCATGTAGGCCAAGCGAGACAACTTATTGTTTATTTGAGCCGTTCAAGTATAATCATGTGGCGTTTGCTTATTTCTCATTCCTCTCCAACCCTCTTCTCCATCGATCATGTCGCCCTCCGGTCGATTCCATGCTCCCGCATGCCTCATTTGAACATTCCGCCGAGTATCATTCACATGTACCCACCCTAGTCCTCTTTCAATCGATCTCCGGACCTCGAGATGAAATCGAGAGAGAACGAGTGGGGGCACGTGATACCTAAGGCGATTCAAAATTTTGAACCGGTGATCATAGCATCCGCAAATCATATATAGAGGGTATTCAATGTTCGTTTCGTTTTTGAACATACAATATACTCCCTCCTATCCTTTCTAGTTTACATATAAGTTCTATGTGTAGTCAAAGTATCTCTACTTTGATAAAAAAGGAATCAACATTCAACAACGCCCAATCAATATTGTTAGATTTGTACGTACTCCTAGATTTGTACTCGATATGGTTTCCAATTTGTTTTCAACCACGTGAGTGTGCTTGTTCTCGCGCATGCTCTTCCTACTAGGATTTTGCCACGTATAGCCAGTCCAACAGTAACTTTTTTAAGCTCCCTGTCCAATAGTACACGTGGAGTACTGACAACATCTGTACTCCCTCCTTCCATTTATATAGGGCCTATGTGGAGGAGAGAGATGTGAAAAAGTAAGGGGAGTGAGCTCTCATGCAAGAGCCTTAGCTATATATGCATTCCTAGTTAAATAGTACAATAAATATGAAGAAAGAGATAGAGAGGAGATGGAAAAAAAATACTAATACAACAACCAACCTTATATTTTTTTGTGGGAAATAGCCAACCTTATAGCCCAAACTACTGTATGAGTGCATATAAATAGATGATGGCTATAGATGACATGGCAGTCCCTCATAGCCATCGACTGGCTATATTATTAACCATGCTCTAATGCGTTTTTAAAACTGCATTTGACTATTGACAAGATTAATAGTACATGAGATGTATAAATGTGAAAATTATATCATTGGAAACTCCTTTCACATACGAATTTGACCGTATGCTTTGTGTAAGTTGCATGGCATATATTATTACTCTAACATTTGGTCAAAGTTAGCCTCAAAAAACATATTAGGCCCCGTATAGTAAATGGAAGGAGGGAGTAGTAGTGGAAGTGGATCCTCTGTCGTAGGTATCCCTGCCTTACCCTCCCTTTCGGTCACATGCTGGCGGACCCCATGCTTGCTAGGACCCGCATGTCAGTTACTCAATGGGTTTGGCCACGTCAGGGGATCCTCATCCGTAGAATACTCCCTCTGTTTTTATTTACTCCACATTAAACAGAGGGAGTGGTAGTATAATAAATGACGCAGGCGGGGGAGGGGGAGGGACGTCGGTTTGCTCTCAACTATGGTCCCACAAGCGAGCAAAAACGCAAGACGAAGCGCGTTCCATTCGGTGAGCAACCTGGAGGGTCCAGCGTGCCGGGCTGCAATGCGAACGCGACAAGAGCGATGTACAGTCAAAACCGATTGATCGGTCATCACCGGAACCACTATTCACACCAGAACCTTCGCTGCTCGGACTACGCCGGCCACTGCCCTAAAACCACACCTAATCTCTAGCCCATTCCCCCACCTTTTGATCCCCTAGCCCGCATCAAGTGTGCCCTAGTTCACCGGAAAGCCATGGTGCACCGCAAGATCACTTACTACAAGATGCTGACGCTGGAGTGCCGCACAGATATCGCGGCGGCGGTCGGCGCCACAGACCTCCGTTCCCAAGCTCGCTTTGCGGCGGGCCAATCCTCGAGTTCTCTGGAGCCAAGCTACGAGGAGGAGGAAGCTGATCCAATGTTCATGGCGGAGGTCGCGGCGCAGAAGGCCCCTGATGGGTATGAGACGATGGACATCGACTTCGTGCCGGCGTCCGAGTCCCCCATGGTGTAGGCGGACCAGTGGTTCAACATGGCGATACTAAAGGAGGACCGAGAGGCAGAGGCTCAACTCGACACGGAGCGTGCGCATGCCGCTGCCATCGAGGCTCTCTTGCAGGAGGAACTGGATGTCGTGGATGTGAACCGGGCGGCGGTGGCTCAACTTGAGGCCGAGCGCGGATGCCGCTGCCATCGAGGACCTCCTGCAGGCGGAACCGGACGTCCTGGACTTGAACCGGGCGGCAGAGGCTCGACTCGATGCAGAGCGCGCGGATGCCACTCTCATCGACGCCCTCCTGTAGGTGGAACCGGACGTCCCGGACTTGAACCGGGCGGAGGAGGCTCGACTCGACACGGGGCGCACGGATGCCATTGCCATCGAGGCCCTTGTCCGAGTAAATGACCACGTGTAGCCTAACCGGCTCCCATTGGCCCTTAGAAAAAACAACGGGCCGACCGAGCCTTGAAGCACCCGAGACATTGGGCCACCTTCCTCCGGCCGGCTATCTCACAGGTCGGCTACCGGAAGGCGGCCTGGCCTTAAACTCTCTTGGAGGACGCCATGATAGGGCCGACTCGAAGAAGCCGGCCACGGAAAGACCGACTCCAAGAAGCCGGCCCAAGAGAATTGACTCCAAGAGGCCGGCCCCAGGAAGGCGGCCAGGGGCCATGCCCTAAAGGTTTGCACCCCCCATAACGATGATGGGACGGGGCGTGGCAACAGTGGACCCTGCCACCCCCGAATCCCGGAGCACGCATGGCTACAGTACGCCATACGGGACAGCCATCACCCGTCCGTCATGGCACTGTTGCCATGCTGATCATGACGCCCTCCACGACGGGCCCCTTCGATCAGAGAGACGCCTGAAGGCGGCCTGGCCTCCCCCAGCTAGCCTAAGGCATTGCCGGCTTCCTATAGCCGGCTTGCTCCCCTCCTCGGGGCACGCGCACCATTAAGGAGACAAGACGAGGTAAGGCTACAGTGAGAGTCCGCAAGGCGGCGCACTGTAGCCATGCTTACCTCGACAAAGCCCTCGTCATCAGAGGCGAGGCAACAGTAACCAGCCCCCGACAAGACCCCCAAGCGGTGGGACCGGCCTGTCGACCGATGAGCCGGCAGCCGGCGGGACCCACCAGTCGGCGGGCCCCAGCAGTCGGCGGAGAAGCCGGCGGTCATAGACACTGACGGCTAGGGCCCACGCCCAGCCGGATTACCATTGTACCCCCGGGGGGTAGGCCTATATAAACCCCCCGGGACACCCATGCAAAGGGTTGATCTCATAGAGTTTTAGACACCACTATAGGGAGAGGAGAGAGCTAGCCTTGCCCTTCTTCCTCCTTCCACCGAACAGCTCAAGGAGCCTCTTGTAGCTTCTTGTTGATCTAGTGATCATGCGGAGACCCCGCAGAGCAGGAGTAGGGGTATTATCTCCACGGAGAGCCCCCAACCTGGGTAAGATCCGCCGGCGTGCATGTCTTCGCCTTATCCCGTTTCCAGGCACCAGCGATGTCTTACTAGCTCCCACACAGATAAGCCATCCGTTGGCATATGTCGCACCTACCACCCGACATTTGGCACCCACCGTGGGGCCAGGTGCACCGTCGTCCGGAGACCTGCTCTGGACGGGAACCCTTTTCCTCCCCAGCGAGCGTAGCCAGCCCGGCACGCCCGATGGCGCTTGCCCCGACGCGCTGCAAAGCGTCGACGACGCCTGCGCAGCGAGCTGCCTCGCCGATCTTCTTGGCGAGGCTCGCATCTCCGACGAGCCCGCATCCGACGCGGGCACAGGCTGCCCCGAGAGCTGCCTCGTCAGCCTCCTCGACCAACTCCACGTCTCCAGCGAGCCTACCGCGGACTTGGAGTCGGTTGGCTCCACCGACCCGATGCTTGTCGACTCCGACACAACGTCGCTCGATGCCTTCCCCAGAAACGTGATCATCTTCGACGACCCTCTCCCGCGAGCTGACAGTGGCGGCAGCACCGTCACCGAGGTGCTAGTCATCAGCCACGGCGTCACCTCCGACGAAAACGCCCGCGACGCCCTGCAGGCAACGCTGCACGATCTGTCCGCCCCCATCCCGGCGGACGCTGACGCCGAGACGCTGGAGGCACGCCACCTTGCTCTCCTTACGGAGGGCCAGAGGATAGCCTCCATGAGACGCCTCACTGAAGCCCACCAGCGCGAAGTCGACCGCGCCGCCTTCGGCACGCCGCCTCCAGAAGGGCCAAGCCGAGTCAGCGTCGTCAAGAAACGCGGCAAGGCCATCGCCAGCATGCTGGGAGCGGACCGCCCAGTCTACGCCACGCCCCTCGAGAATCTACGCGCCGCCCAGTCGATCGTAGACGAGCTAAATGGACTGGGGGTCGATGAGCTCCCCTACATGACCAGACGCATCCAGCAGCTAATCGACGCGGCCGCAGAGCGGCACGAAGCCGGCGTCCGAGCTGGAAGCCCCCCTCGCCGAGAGCAGAACGCGACATCGTGTACGCAGACTGCGGGCGGCACCCGTGCGAGACAAGAGTAGGAGTCGGCTACTAGCCGCAGCCGGACTCGAATCACCATCGAGCGTGACGCAGAAGGCCGCCCTCGAGGTGTGGAACGACAAGGCGACCCGCCTCCTCCTCCGCCTCGTGGGGAGAGATATCCCACCCCGCCGCCGGTCGCGCATCCAACTCTCAGCGGCCGACTTGGTCGCCGTGAAGGAGTCGGCGAGAATGATGCCCGCCATCGGATCGACCGCCTTGCGCGATCCCTGGCCTTGGAAGAAGAAGATGATGTCGACCCACCTTGTTTCGGCCCCCGCATCCGCGACGAGCCCTTCCCCAAAGGGTTCTCGCTCCCGAGAGACACGCCCAAGTACAACGGCTCCGTGAAGCCGGAAGATTGGTTGATCGACTACTCCACCGCAGTCCGCATAGCAAACGGCAACAAGCGCGTTGCCGTGAAATATGCCCCCTGATGCTCCAAGGCACGGCGCGCACCTGGCTCCGTAGCCTCAAGCCTTATAGCATCAACAACTGGCTGGACTTCACAGAAGCCTTCATATGAAGCTTCACCAGCACCTACAAACGGGCCCCCAAGCCCCGACAGCTCTCCTTGTGCGTACAAGGGCCCAATGAATCAACCCGCGACTACCTCACGCGTTGGGCCGAGCTCCGCAACTCCTGCGAGGGGGTGCACGAGGTTCAAGCCATAGAGTACTTCACCGCCGGGTGCAGAGAGGGCACCCTCCTCAAGCACCGACTCCTCTGCGATGAGCCGGCTACCCTCGACGAGCTGCTGGTCATAGAAGACAAGTACGCCACGGCCGACTCCTCAATGAAGACTGAGCTCTAGGTAGACGCCTCTGGAAAAGTGCTGGCGCCGGCTCCCAAGACGCCGGCTGGAGAATCAAGCCGACGCCCGTACCAGAACGACCACAAGCGCAAGGCCCCTATGCCGACTTCCACAAGCCGGCAGGTGGCCACAGTCGAAGACGAGCAACCTGAGGGGCGGCCGGCACCCAAGAAGCAGAAGGGCGGCAGGCCGGCTTGGCAGCCGGCTTTCTCCTACGAGCAAACCCTCGATGCCCCCTGCAAGTTCCACAGCGGCGCGAAGCCGTCCAACCACACAACTCGGAAATGCCATTAGCTCACACAAATCTCCAAGGGCGAGGGGTTGTTGCCGCCTCCGCCTGTAGGCCAGACGCCTCCTGCCCCACAGCAGCCGGCCGCTCGGCCAGTAGTCGGAGCCATCCAAGACGAGTTCCCCGATGAACATGCCGCCTACGTCGTCTTTACAAGCCAGACAGAAGATCGGCGCAGCCGGCGCCGACAACAGCAAGAAGTCAACGCGGTCGCCTCCAACAACCCCGAGTTTATGCACTGGTCAGAGAAGCCCATCAGCTGGAGCCAGGCCGATCACCCAGAGGTGATGCCGTCTCCTGGCTCCTATGCATTGGTTTTGAACGCCAGCCTCGTGACAGAAAGGCGAGCTGCCCGTTTCTCCCGCGTGCTGATAGATGGCGGGAGCAGCATCAACATACTGTACCGAGATACCATGGAGAAGCTCAACATCAAGCCGAAGCAGCTCATGCCAAGCCGGACTGTGTTCCATGGCATTGTACCCGGCCTATCCTGCTCACCAATCGGCAAGATCAAGATGGATGTCCTCTTTGGGGACAAGGATCATTTCCATCCGAGAAGCAATATGGTTTGAGGTAGTGGATCTGGAGAGCCCGTACCACGCATTGCTTGGCCGACCTGCTTTGGCCAAGTTTATGGCTGTACCCCATTATGCCTACCTCAAGATGAAGATGCCGAGTTCCAAGGGCATCATCACAATAGCCGGAGACTACAAGAAGTCTTCTGAGTGTGCAGCAGCCAGCAGCCGGCTGGCCGAGTCCCTTGTGATTGCTGAAGAGAAGAAGATGCTGAATCGAGTTGTGGCCATGGCATGGCAAGCAGCCGCCCTGTCCCCTGACCCCAAGGAATGTGATGCTCAAGGTTCTTTCCAGCCGGCCAAAGAGACAAAGAAGATACCTCTGGATCCGGAGTACCCGGGGAGGTACGCTATCGTGGGCACCAGCCTCGACAACAAATAGGAAGGCGAGCTCGTCGATTTCCTCCGTGATAATCGGGACATCTTCGCATGGTCTCCCAAAGACATGCCGGGTGTCCCGACGGATTTCGCCGAGCACAAGCTACACGTCCGATCTGACGCCAAGCCAGTCAGGCAGCCCTTGCGCCGCCTGTCAGAAGAGAAGAGAAGAGTAGTCGGAGAAGAAATAGCCCAGCTTCTTGCAGCAGGCTTCATTATGGAAGTGTTCTTTCCAGAATGGCTTGCCAACCCGGTCCTCGTGTTGAAGAAGAACAAGCAGTGACGCATGTGCATTGACTACACCAGCCTCAACAAAGCCTGCCCTAAAGATCCCTTTGCCCTGCCAAGGATTAATCAAGTGATAGAATCCACAGCCGGACGTGAGTTGTTGAGTTTTTTGGATGCTTACTCGGGCTACCATCAGATAAAATTGAACCCAGCTGACCGCCTGAAGACCGCCTTCATCACCCCATTCGGAGCTTTCTGTTACCTGACTATGACATTCGGCTTGAGGAATGTCGGTGCCACTTTTCAGTGTTGCATGCAGAAATGCCTCCTCAAGCAACTCGGCAGAAATTCCCACGTCTACGTAGACGATGTTGTGGTGAAGACGGAGAAACGCGGCACCTTGCTGGAAGACCTCAAGGAGACCTTTGAGAATTTGCGCCGGTTTCAGATCAAGCTCAACCCGGAGAAATGCGTGTTCGGGGTACCAGCCGGCCAGCTTCTAGGCTTCCTGGTCTCCGAACGCGGCATCGAATGCAACCCAGTCAAGATCAAGGCCATAGAGAGAATGAAGATTCCCACCAAGCTGCGAGACGTCCAAAAGTTCACGGATGCCTGGCATCTTTGAACCGCTTCATCAGCCGGCTTGGAGAGAAAGCTCTCCCCCTCTACCGACTCATGAAGAAGTCCACTCACTTCGAGTGGAATGACCAGGCGGACCAAGCTTTCCACGAGCTAAAGAAGATGCTGTCCACGCCGCCTGTCTTGGCGGCACCGACTGAGAAAGAGCCCATGTTCCTCTACATTGCCGCCACTAGCCGGGTGGTCAGCACAGTTATCGTGGTCCAGCGTCCAGAAGAAGGCCGAGCTCAGCTAGTCCAGAGGCCGGTGTATTATTTGAGCGAAGTACTGTCCACCTCGAAGCAGAACTACCCGCACTATCAGAAGATGTGCTATGGTGTGTACTTCGCCTCCAAGAAACTCAAGCCCTACTTTCAAGAGCATCCCATCACGGTCGTATGCACTGCCCCGCTCGCCGAGATCATAGGCAGCCGGGATGCATCCGGCCGAGTGGCGAAGTGGGCCATTGCGCTGGCACCTTACACGATCTACTACCAGCACCGTACCGCCATCAAGTCCCAAGCATTAGCCGACTTCCTCGTCGACTGGGCCGAGACCCAGTACCTGCCACCAGCCCCTGACTCCACCCATTCGCGGATGCACTTTGACGGATCCAAGATGCGCACCGGCTTGGGAGCCAGCATCGTCCTCACCTCTCCCAAAGGCGACAAACTCAGATACACATTGCAAATCCATTTTGCCGCTTCCAACAATGTGGCCGAGTACGAAGCACACATACACGGGCTCCGTCTAGCCAAGGAACTCGGGATCCGCTGGATCCTGTGCTATGGCGACTCGGATTTGGCGGTCCAGCAATTATCCAGCGACTGGGACGCCAAGGATGCAAACATGGCAAGCTACTGTTTCCTCGTTCAGCGGATCAGCGGATACTTTGAGGGGTGCGAGTTCCTCCACGTGCCACGGGCCGACAACGAGCAAGCAGATGCCCTGGCACGAATAGGCTCCACCCGGCAAGCTATACCAACCGGCGTCGCCCTCCAACGCCTCCTCAAGTCATCTGTCAAGCCGTCTCCGGAATCCAGTTCCATCTTCGTGCCGCCTGACCCCGACGCAGTCGGATCCGACTTGGAGAACCAAGCAGGCGGCTCGCGGACTTCGACAGCTGGCTCGGGGACTGCCAAAGTGGAACCCGGCTCGGGGACTCCGACAGCCGGCTCGGGGACTGCCATAGTCAAACCCGGCCCGGGGACTACTGCAGCCGGCCCAGGGACTGCACCAACACAGCAGGAGGCGGACGACTCCAACTCGTCACAACCCAGCCCGCCCACCCTGGTTGCAGTAGCCGTTTTGGTGATAGAAGAAGTCACAACTCCATCATGGGCCCAGCCCATCCTCCACTTCCTGATAAACGGAGAGCTGCCAACTGACGAGATCTCGGCAAGACAAGTCCAACGCCGAGCCGGAGCATACACAATAATGAATCGAGAGCTTGTTAAGCGCAGTGTTACTAGAGTCTTCCAGCGCTGCCTCGAGCCAGAGAAAGGCGTAGCAACCCTCGAAGACATCCACCAAGGCGAATGCGGCCACCATGCCGCCTCAACGGCACTCGTCGCCAAAGCTTTCCGCCATGGATTCTTTTGGCCCACTGCTTTGGAGGATGCCAAGGAGTTAGTCAAACACTGCAAAGGGTGCCAAATCTTCGGCTCCAAGCAACACCTGCCGGCTTCTGCACTCAAGACCATCCCCCTCACTTGGCCTTTGCCGTCTGGGGGTTGGACATGGTCGGCCCATTCAAGATGGTGCGCGGCAGCATGACACATTTGCTTGTCGCCGTGGACAAATTTACCAAGTGGATTGAAGTAAAGCCAATCAAGAAACTGAATGGGCCGACTGCCATGACATTCATTGCAGAAATTACAACCCGGTATGGAGTACCACACAACATCATCACCGACAATGGCACGAATTTTGCCAAGGGAGCACTGGCACGTTTCTGCGCGACACAGGGCATCCGACTGGACTTAGCGTCCGTTGCCCACCCGCAGTCAAACGGCCAAGTCGAGCGAGCAAACGGCCTCATCCTCACCGGCATCAAGCCCCGACTGGTCGTGCCGCTGGAGCGTTCGGCCGGCTGCTGGCTCGACGAGCTGCCAGCCGTCCTTTGGAGTCTGCGCACTACCCCGAACAAGTCAACCGGCTTCACCCCTTTCTTCCTTGTATATGGTGCCGAGGCTGTCATCCCAACTGACATCGAGTTCGACTCACCTCGGGTCACCATGTACACGGAGGCGGAGGCCAAGGAAGCACGAGAAGACAGTGTCGACTTGCTGGAAGAAAGCCGGTTGTTAGCCCTCAGCCGGTCCGCCATCTACCAGCAGGGTCTACGCCGTTACCACAGTCGGAGGGTCAAGTCAAGATCTTTCCAAGAGGGTGATCTTGTGCTCCGGCTGATCCAGCGAACAGCCGGCCAGCACAAGCTCTCGGCCCCTTGGGAAGGCCCCTTCGTCATCAGCCGGGCTCTAGGCAATGACTCCTACTACCTGATCGACGTGCAGAAGCCGAAGGCACGCAAGAGAGACGATTCCGGCAAGGAGTCGGAGCGACCATGGAACGCCAATCTTCTCCGAAGATTTTACAGTTAAAATGCAGTATGTACCACGCTACCTTTTGTACTAAGTATGAGACAACGGGCTCCCCGAGGAGTTCTCGGGGACTACCCTCTTTTATCTATGAATGCCGGGTATCATACCCATGGTTATGCACTACATTCGTTTTTTCGTCCGGCACCGGGTTCGACTAGTCGGCCCGGGGACTTGCCGCCTTGAGTTATGTCCAAGTTCTACCTGCAGTCAGACAAGTAATGTGCCGGCACCCAAGCCCTCTCTTGTGAAAGTCGCAGCTCGAAGAATCGGCTGTCCGACTAGCAAGAGCCAAAGGCGGAAAAGGGGCCCACATGAAAAACGGCTAAGGACTAACGAACTTACATAACGCAAGCCGGCTCCCCCCCCCCCCGCCAACCGGCTGTCGAAACAGCCGGCTGGCCGGCTTCCCTTCTTACTCTGCTACAAATGTAAGAAAGCTTGAGTACTTGCCCTCCTAGACGGCCAATTCCTTACCCGGCCACAGACTGCAGAGCAGCTGTCCGGCTGGGAAGGCGGCGACCAAAGGAGGGCGGCAAAGGAAAACAGCCAAAGATAAAAAGCAAGTAGGAATGGAAGCCAAGCACATGCATAATTATATTTACACAAAAGGCCTTCGAGAGGCCGGCATTCGACAAAGTTTGAATACACCCCCAGTGGGTGGAATTGCGCAAAGTTAATAAAAGCTGTTCAAAGAGTGACAAGCAGGAAAGTAAAAACGGCGAGTCAAACCAAGGGAGCAACTGGGGCGTCGGGCAGATCAGTGGAGGCGGCGGTGTTGGCTGGAGGAGTGGCCGGCTGGCGAATCTCGGCCTGATCGTCACCTGCGGCAGGAGGTGCATTAGCACGCGGCTCGTTGCTGGAGGCACGATCAGGGTGAAGCTGGCTGGCTGCTTCACCATCCGGCACAACGGCTTCCCCGTCTTCCTCCTCCTCCTCTTCGCCCTCGTCACCGGAGTCGATCTCCTCTGCCGAGTCTTCACAGTCGACCGGGTTCAGCCCAAACCATTCCTCCGGCTGCGCGACGCCGTCTTCGTTTACCTCAGGAGCAAAGGCGCTGGTGTCGATGAAGTCGGTGATTTCCGAGGCATGCTGAATGATAGCCTGCCGCACCGCCTCCAGCTCCTCGTCAGCCTCCTGCCGCTAGGTGCGCAGCTGGTCCAAGTTCGGCCCAGGATACCAAGCCCGGACGAACTCCAGCGCCCGTCGAGCACCGGACCGCCCTGCTGAAGCCGTTCAGGCCATGAGGCGGCCGACTGCCACCTCCAGCCAGTTGGCAGTACGGCTGGGGGTGCGGGGAATCACCTCGCCAGGCCAGAGGGCAGCCAGTACCTGCGCTCCAGCACACTGAAGCCGGCGGAGCATGCGGTAGGCTGGCTGGAGGTGGGCTTGGATCACTAGAAGTTGTTCCTCAAGCGACCCGTTGGCGTCCGGTGCGACCTCAACCCCAGCTTGCCGCCGGGCCTCACGATGAGCTTCGATGGCTTGGTTGGCGGCGACGGAGTAGCCGGGGAAATATTCTTCACAAAGAATAAAGAAAGAGAGCAAGTCAGAAGATAAACCGGATTACAAGGACAGGCAAAGAGGTGAAGAAGAAGGCGGCCTACCGTCAATCAAATCCTCGACCCAGACGTAGCCTTCGCTCAAAGCCTGCCTCGCCTCGGCCCAACTCGCCGCCTCAGTCTCATACTCGGCTTTGAGGGTGGCCTCGCTGTCCTGCGCCGCCTTCAGGGCCGCCTTGTGGCTCTCCTCCTGGTCGGCCAGTTTCTTGGCCAGACGATCACGCTCCTGAACCAAGGCATTGAACTCGCCCTCCCTGGTACGAAGGGCGGTCTGGGCCACGCCCAGCTGCTGCCTCAAGTCGGCATTGGCTCCTGCCAATATCAAGAAGAAGAAATTAAGAAAGAAGTCGGCAAGAAAGATCCGACCCGACTGCTCAGCAGTCGGCCCGAATCTTGGGGCCTACACCTAGTGGGTGCGCTGACGTGCCCCCACATGAGATAAAAAGACAAAGCACTCATGCCGGCTCTCCGTCAGATCGGCGGCCATCTGGTTCATCTCCCGGGCCTAGGAGTTGAAGGTAGCGGCGTGGAGGTTGTTATAATCCTGCAAACAGGACAAAGGTGCGAGCAAGAATAAGTCATTAAACCAAAGTCTTCTGAGAAGTTCCAAGCCGCCTGCTCAGCAGCCGACTTGGAACTCAGGGATTACACCCAGTGGGTGCGCTGACGCACCCCCACGAAAGAAATCAAGAGCAAGAAAACTCACCCGAATGACCGATCCCGTCGTGAGAAACTCTTGGGTACACTGCTTCAGCGCGGTGGCCTGAGCCTGAAGCTGGCTACGGGCATCCTGTGCTGCCAGATTTAACGCTGCTGTCCCACCGCCCGGCGTCCACCCTGGCGAGCCGACGCTGGCCGTCTCCAGGTTGTGCGACAACGAGCCGGAGCCGGAGCCCCTCTGTGGGTCCGGCTCTGAAGCCGCCCTCCCCGCATGCCGACGAGTCGGCGATAAGACCACAAGATCCGCTCTTGCTGTCGGCTCGCCCCCAGCCGGCTGCTCAGGCTGCACCTCGGGCTGGCCGCCTTGGCCCGTCCCGGCCGATGGAGGCGGCACCACCTCTCCCTCCAGGACGACTACGTCGCCCCCTCCCTCTCCATCGCCGGCGGGTCGCGGTTGGTTTCCTCCGGCGGGGGCACCGAGATTTCGGGGGCCACGGTACAGAGGGGGATGATGAGTTGCGGAGGCTCGCTACACAGGGCCTCCGCAGCCCCCTCTGCGGCGTCGGCCTTCGCCTGGGCCTTCGCCGCTGCATCGGCCTATGCCTCAGCCGACTCCGCCTTCGTCTCCTGAGCCGCCTCGGTGGCGGCTGCCCTCTGCTCCTCCGCCTCCCGCTCCTCCCGCGCCTCACGCGTGTTCCGCTCCGTCGCCGCTTGGAGCTCGGCGCGAGGGTCTACGCGGCGGGAACTCGCAGATCCTTCCGCCCCGCCGACTATGGAGGCGGCGGTAGTCCGCTCAAGAGAAAGCGTAGCCCTGGTTGGTAAAACAAGAAGAGACTTAGAAGAACATCGACTGAAGAAAGAAAGAAAGGCGTGCGAGAATCAATACTTACGCCGAAACCGCCTGCAGCTGCTTCACCACCTTGCGGAAGTGGGCCGCCTTCACGGCCGCCTCGTCCCGCTTGGTCACCGCCGTGGAACCCTTGGGCTTCTTCGGCCGCCTGCCGAAGAGAGTCGGCGCCGCCCGTCGTTTCTGCGCGCCGCCCCACGCAGCTGGCCCGCCGAAAGGGCCGACACCTTGATGGTCGGACGACGGCTAGCGGTGCGGATTAGGGTCGGCCTCGTCATCGTCAGGCCAGTCATCAAAGCCGACGATGAACCCGGAGCCGCCTGTCTTGCTGCCTCCTCCTACTGCGTCGTCGACTAGGGCAGCCGCCCCCAAGTCGGCGACGTCGAGGTCGTCCACCACGCGGTCAGGGGTGAACTCGCGTTTTGCCCCGGCGGTCCCGGCCGAAGCATGAAGGAGGGGGTTCTGATTAAAAAAACAAGCCGACTGGTCAGAGGCCGGCCAGAGAGAATTCGGCAACAAGCAAAAAGGAAAAGAAAGAAAGCTTACCACAGGCGGGGGGTTGGCACGAGAATATGGCTCCTTGCCATACTGCCACTCCTCGGTGAGCTTGCAGTTGGCGATGTAGTTCACCATGTAAGATACCTTGTTATGAGGCATCTCCCTGGTGCTCAGCCGGCTTGGGTCGAAGCGGCCTCTCATCTGTCAGATCAGATGAGGGCGGCCTTGGAGCAGGAGTATCCGACGCTCGACAAAGGCGGCTATCAAGTCGGACCCAGTCAGACGCTCCGACTGGATCAACACCCGAAGTCGGGCGACGGCACCAGCTCCAGCCGGCGTCAGCGACCTGGCCCGAAAGGACCACGAGGGCTGCCTCCCAGGCGGCGGGCCGGCTATGTAATATGGCAAGCTGACGTAGTCGCCGTGCGGAGCGACGTTCTTCACGTAAAAATAGGACTTCTGCCAGAGCTTCACCGACTGGATCAACGCGATGGATGGGAACGGGTTGTCGGCTACGGATCTCCGGATGGCGATGAAGGCGCCGCATGGAGCCAGCACGCCCGCGACGACCGTGCCAAGCTTGGACTGGAAGAACTCCCCCAGAGCTCGATGGTGGGGAGGACGCCGAGGAAACCTTCCCACAGCGTGACGAAGGCCGACAGCAGCACCACCATGTTGGGAGTAAGGTGGTGCGACTGAAGATGGTAAAAGTCAAGAAACAAACGGAAGAAGCCGCTCGCGGGAAGGCCGGCGCCGCGCAGGCAGTGCGAGTAGAAGATCACTCGCTCACCCTCCTCCGGCGCCAGCAAAACCTCCCTCGCCAGCGCGAGGCGGACCCGCACGACATCTTCGCCCGGCAATCGCCGCGTCTTGCGGAGGAAGTCGATGTGGTCGTCGCGGACGTTGGAGCCGTCCCAGGAGCTCGACGTCGGGGCCATGGCGACGCAAGGGTGATGGAGAGCGCGGCGACGGAGAACTCGTGGTGCGGTGGTGGCAAGATTGCGGCGCGCTAAGAAAAGTGGCGGGATGGTGGCGTCGTGGAGAGCCGCTGCAGTGACAGAGAGGAAGAAAAAGGTGATGGCGGAGCGAGGGCGAGTGTGCGAATGACTGCCGCTCCCCCTCCCTGCCCCTACTTATAGCCTCGTGCGGCGAAGCCGAGGAGGCGAGGCACGGGGGGCGTGGGATTAACTGCGCCCACTCCCCCACGTCCCGCGATTATCGCGCCTTTACGGCGAATGGGAACCGCCGTCGGAAGACTTGCGGTCGGTTCGGGCCACAGAAGATCCGTGCACGGGCCGAGGCGTGGAAGTGGCGGGCCCCGGCCTGCGGTGGTGTCCCGTCACGCGCGTGGGCTGGCAGGCCTTTCCAGCCGGAGGGTGCCACGTGGCGCGCAGGCGGCGGGCGGCCAGCCCGCCGCCTAGCTAGCGCGCCAGCTGGTTCCCGCCTTCAGATTTCAAGGAAACTTCGCCGAGAAGGCACGCATAAGAGAATCCGGCTCCAAGGTTCCGGCTCTTTAGGATAGGAAGCTTGCCGAGCTTCTCGATTCCCCCTTCATCCATGAAGCCCAACTAGCTTCGGGGACTACTGTCAGAGTAAATGACCACGGGTAGCCTAACCGGCTCCCATTGGCCCTTACAAAAAACAACGGGCCGACCGAACCTTGAAGCACCCGAGATGCGGGGCCGCCTTCCTCCGGCCGGCTATCTCACAGGCCGGTTACCAGAAGGAAGCCTGGCCTTAAACTCTCTTGGAGGACGCCACGATAGGGCCGACTCCAAGAAGCCGACCACAGAAAGACCGACTCCAAGAAGCCGGCCCAAGAGAATTGACTCCAAGAGGCCGGCCCCAGGCAGGCGGCTAGGGGCCGTACCCTAAAGGTCTGCACCCCCCATAATGATTATGGGACGGGGCTTGGCAACAGTGGACCCTGCCACCCCCGAATCCTAGAGCACGCATGGCTACAGTACGCCGTACGGGACAGCCATCACCCGTCCGGCGTAGCACTGTTGCCATGCTGATCATGACGCCCTCCACGACGAGCTGCCAGTACGGCCCGTGGGCGGCGGGCTCCTTCGATCAGAGAGACGCCTGAAGGCGGTCTGGCCTCCCCCAGCCGGCCTGAGGCATGGCCGTCTTCCTATAGCCGGCTTGCTCCCCTCCTCGGGGCGCACGCACCATTAAGGAGACAAGACAAGGTAAGGCTACAGTGAGAGTCCGCAACGCGGCAACACTGTAGCCATGCTTACCTCAACAAAGCCCTCGTCATCAGAGGCGAGGCAATAGTAACCAGCCCCCGACAAGACCCCCAAGCGGTGGGACCGGCCTGTCGACCGATGAGCCGGCAGCCGGCGGGACCCACCAGTCGGTGGGCCCCAACAGTCGGTGGAGAAGCCGGCGGTCATAGACACTGACAACTAGGGCCCGCGCCTAGACGGATTACCATTGTACCCCCGGGGGGTAGGCCTATATAAATCCCCCGGGACGCCCATGCAAAGGGTTGATCTGATATAGTTTTAGACACCACTAAAGGGAGAGGAGAGAGCTAGCCTTGCCCTTCTTCCTCCTTCCACCGAACAGCTCAAGGAGCCTCTTGTAGCTTCTTGTTGATCTAGTGATCATGCGGAGACCCCGTAGAGCAGGAGTAAGGGTATTATCTCCACGGAGAGCCCCCAACCTGGGTAAGATCCGCCGGCGTGCATGTCTTCGCCTTATCCCGTTTTCCAGGCATTGGCAATGTCTTACTGGCTCCCACACAGATAAGCCATCCGTTGGCATATGTCGCACCTACCACCCGACAGCCCTCCTGCAGGCGGAACCGGACGTCCTCGACTTGAACCGGGTTGTGCTCTCATCCTGCAGAGCGCCCGCACGCTCCGCTTGCATGAGTAGCTGGAGGCCGAGGACAACCATGGTGCGGAGACACACCTCGACAGCTACGGCCGGTTCACGCCGGCAGCCAAAGACGACGAGGCCGTCTCTTTCCGCGAGAAGTGATAATTTTTCTTTATGTTGTTGTTTTTATGGATGTTTTGCTGTGTAAAAACATATATTTGTTATGCAAGTCGCATGACTTGGGTCAGTCTACCATTTCAGGCGGTTGGATGAATATCCTACGTCTCCTAACCCTTCTTTCCTTCTTCCTCACCTCTTCTTCTTCCCCAATAGACCACCGCACGGGCCGTAAGGATACTCCCCAACATGCGGTTGGAAAAACATACTCTATGAATGAAATTTATGTGTCAGCGATAGGATGGCTGAGTTTGGTTTGTTCACATGCAACAGCACGTGTCAGTGAGGGTGTGTTCCCTTGGTTGGGTCTGCGGCGTGCAGGAGCGACTATGTGAGGGTGCGGTGTGACCACGGCGTATAGGAGCGACCATGTGAGGATGCGGTGAGACCGCGACAGCCGTGGGCAAGTGTACCTCCTTCTCATTTTGAAAACTTTAGGCAAGCTTGGCAAAGATGTGTGGCAAAGTTTGGCAATGCAAGTCCTAGACCCAAACAGGATAAGTACATACGTACTAGGAGTACTAGTGTTAAAAAAGAAAGGCGGGGTTTTCCTTCGCGGGATTTAATCGATAAAAATCCTCGTTTCACATGTCAATTAATGCGTATTTTTTTCTCCAAAGACCAAAGAGCTAACCATCTCACTCCTCATCGCTTGATTAATGCAGCGCCATGCAAACCAACCTTCTCACTTCCGCATGCATGGGATATTAATGTCCTTGGTTGCTAGCACGAGGCAAACCCCATCAATTTTGCATTGATTAGTGTTAGTGCCCTTTGCAAATTGTAATTTTGATATACTGGCCTTGTGTACTTAAAATGGAGGTAGTAACTATATTTGACTTCCTTCCCCATTGCGGTGACATTGATGATATCTTTTTTTTGTGGTTTGGCGAAGTGCGTCCGACGGAGAACACCATTGAGGGAGACCATGGTAAGTCGTTCGCAAGTTCCGCCTACAAGCCGAGACAACCGCCTTATTTGCATCTAGGAAGTCCGTTGAACCAAAGGACTAGTACTACGAGGAGTACACAATAGCGTCGTCCATCCAGCGTGCGATGAGATGGTTTCTCGAAGAAGACGATGGAGAAGCGGAGTCAGCGAAGAGTGAAATGATGGTTGCTTCATCCGTGCTTTTGTGATTTGACGCCTCATTGCTTTGTGATTTGTGATAGAAGGGACAGGGGAGTAGACTTTGTGCTCTATACTGTACTACTTGCGTCCAAGCATGGGAGAAAGAGGAGAGACGTTGCATTTTTCTATTCCTTCAATCAATCAATCAGGGAGCTTCGGTTCCATCTTTTTGGCTTTGGCAACACCGTCCACAATGGTTCCTGTCGTGGAAATATCACGTCAGCTGTCCTCGTGAAAGTACTTAGTCGTGGAGCCATCGCGACGGGTTAGCTTAAAGGGGTTAAACCGGACAAAGGACACGAGAGTTTATACTAGTTCGGCCCCTTCCCATGAAGGTAAAAGCCTACGTCTAGTTGTGATGGAATTATTGGGGTTTCGATTGCCAGGGAGCAAATACTCTATGCCTGGCTTTCGAGTTGTTTTTTCTTGTCCCTGAACTGTCGTCGGGTCTTCCCTATATATACACAGGTTGACGCCCGGCCGGTTTACGGAGTCCCGAGGCCGGCTCATACAAGTGTCCGGCTCGGTCTCTGCCTTCCTAACTTACAATACAAGTTATACAACTATGGCGGTTTACAACTATGTGCCCTAATCCGCCTTTGGGCTCTGGGCCTCTAAGCTTCATCAGTAAAGCGCCATCTTCTTGGTCTTCATGGGCTTCAATATAGTAGAGGGTGAACCGGCCCCTCCTGGGCGGTTTACACTCAGTAGTTATATCCCCAACATTAGGCCCCAGGTTGATTTGAACCATTTCATGTTAATCTTCAATACTTAGAAAAATTCCGTGAACATCTTCTTACATTTCTCGTAAACCGCCATCATGTCTTCTCCCTGTAAACGACGTCATCCTCCGATTATTGCAATGAATCATCATGATGTCATCTCTGTGTAAAAGGATAAAAAAGATTCCCTTCATTTATTTAATTCTTGAAAATCGAGGCGACAGCTGCTTCCCTTGCCACTTCAGGCTCCTCGATTCTCGCGCCTGCCGCTTATCTCCTTGCCCTTTATAAATAAGACCGGGGGGTCCTTCCATTTTCCCCCTTCGCCTCTTCGCATCTTCTTCCTCCTCAAGACCCCGAAGAACTCAAGCCTCGCCGCCGCCGTCGACCCCGAAGTTCTGCCTCAACCCTGGCCGCTGCATCAACCTGAACGTACCAGAGATCACCAACGCTCTCCGCTGCCGCTCCTGAGAATCCGGTAAGTCCTTCTCCATCAACCCTAGATCTGCATTAGGTTTTTAGTCCTTGACTGTGTTCATCAGTGTTCGTGCGACCTTGATCACTTTACCCTTCCTCTCTTTACTATCTCGTTGAATTCGGACCAACTTTACTTTTTCGTCCTGCGGCTGAAACTACAATCTTGTTTTCCCTTACCGTAATATCCTTAGAACCACAAACAGACCCATCTGAATCCTTTTTATTCTGTTGTCGCCATCTTTTAGGGTTCAGAAAATTTCCTTTACTATGCCACGATAGTTCCAAAATTATAACATCATCTTGTGAAACATGTTTCCTCAGTACTTAATGAATTTCGGCTCTGCTGCTTCCAACATAGGTGGTTTAACTTTGTAGAAAATCATAATCCGCCTGGTACCATTAGCCCTCACTTAAACCGCAATCCTGACTTGAGTAGCAATTGCCGGTTTAACATGTATATATACCTTGATTAAATTCCCCGGTTTAACACCGGTTTGTGCACATCAACCTTGAATCGTAAACCGGCCTTCACACTTCTTTTCCAGTTTGTCTTCTAAAATGACCAAGCAATTCGCCGCTTGCAACTGGGTTCCTTCCCGGATCACAGAAACGCGGCTCAATGGATATCTTTTAACTGGCACATTGGCCAAGAAAGATGTCCTCCATTGGTGAGTTCCTAGCCCTGAGTGCCCTCCAGTACCAAAGGATGGAGAAGTGATTGTGTTCATGCAGCATCTAGACCGGGGGTTTAGCCCTCCCGGTTCAAAGTTTTTCCGGGATGTGCTTGCTAGCTTCCAACTCCATCCTCAGGATATTGGACCAAACTCTTTATCCAACATATGCATTTTCCAAGTGTTCTATGAAGTTTATCTTCAAGAAGAATCAATTGTTGAGCTCTTCCGTGATTTCTTCCACTTAAACCGCCGAACTGAATTCTCTGACGGCTCCAATACTGAACTTGGCGGAGTATCGATTCAGAAGAGGAAAGAAGTCGACTTTCCTCACGCCAAACATCACAGCCATCCTAAAGACTAGAATAAAACATGGTTCTATTGTCAGAACACCACTCCTGCTGATGAAAACCCTCTGCCGGATTACCGTGCTCACCGCCTCAGCAATGGCCATCCACTGCCTCTGCGGCTTACTGCCAAAGAACGACAAGCTTATGCACCTCAACTTGCTAAGCTCCGGGCCTTTCTAGCAAATGTCTTAACCGGCATTGACCTTGTTCATTGCTGGGTTTCATGGGGTATCCTGCCCTTAAGCCGCCACACCAGTTTGATGCATGAGTATAACGGGAACATCAAAGACCCTCAACGGTATCATGAAATAGAGATGACTGTGATGAAGTCACTGAGTCCGTGAAGAAGATGTTGGATGAACTGATCTCTGAATGTGGCAAAACCGGATTGGCCCCCTTTTACACCTCCAACAAACCATCAGGCGTAAGAATTTATCCTTCTGTTTTTGTAATCCGTCTACTCTTTAGCTTTTTCCTGACAACCTTTTGTTTATCTGTACAGGCCAGAGACCCATTCTGGAAGAGAAAAATGCAAGACAAACCGGCCAAGGCTCAAGATAAACCGGCTAGGTCTCTTCGTGCCAAGAGAAAGGTCACAAAGAGGCCTGCCAAGAAGAAAACCGCCGAGTCCTCTGATCCGCTAGAAGACGTTGATGAGTCGGATCAAGAGGTAGAACTTGACTCCCTTGGTTCATTTCTCATACACCTTATTGACAATGACTATTCCCAGGATGATGTGGAAGCCAGCCGTGCTGATCATATAGAGTTAATCTCGCTTTCCTCCGTTTCAGAACATGTGCCGGTTCAAAAACTTCACCGTGCAGTTCGGAAAGTAAAATACTCTCACCCTCTTGCTCATTTGGATCCGCAATTTTCTTTGAAGACACAACAACTTGAAGGTCGTCGCACAACCCGGCACGACGTCCAACAGGTCACTTCCTCCGGTTTACCGGATACACCAACCCGGAAGCATCGTCTAGAGGTTCCTTAATCTTCCAAAAAATCTTATCCTTTGGCGGGTTGCTTCCGATATCCACTTAATCCGTCTGATTCGAATTATCAGGTGACTTCCAATTCTTCATCTAACGATTCATCAACCACCCAAATGCCTCCCCTCAAGACCGTCCCTGGGTAAGTATACTGGCTTTAGCTTTGTTTTCTTGCGCTGGTTTACCAACTAACCTCTGTTTTAATATCACAGCGCCAAAGCCCGATTGAGCAAGAAAGCAAAAACCAATGTCCCTACTGAGGAGGTTGACCAACACAGGACTTCAGAAGGCGCTGATAGAGATGCTGACCTCGCTATTGATGATCTTGTACCCCAAGGTCAGGATTCCTATGCTGATCCGCCAGAAGCCAACCCGGCCAGTCCTGATGCTGATCCTCCAAGACCAGCCAAGGACGAAGATGTGCCAAGACCGGCCAGGGATACTGTCAATACGCCAAGCCCATCAAAAGGTGGCGATGATGATGTTGTTATCACTGGTACTGGTCACACTATCCCCGGCAACCCACTTGCCTTGTCAAAGCATACTGCCAAGGAGGAATTTGCTGCTATGAGCAAGGGGAAAGGGAAAATAGATTTATCTAGCTTCGTTAACCTTAGCGCCGAGGAGCTCCATTCTGGATTCTTAAACCGCCTATACATAAGCCGGGATTATGAAGTCAACAAGCACCTGAGATTTGATGGTTGTCCGAGGCATATACTTCAACCCATGTGGACCAAGCTCAATTGCCCACTTTGCAACCCGGCCAGTTGCCTCCCTGTTCTGAATTATATCACCCAAAGGAGCAGAACTGACCATTGTGATGGGGTGGCCTTGAAAGTATCGTTTGAGCTTCCGACTCGCCATAAAACCCCCATATACCAGCTTCTGCCAATGCGGATATCGTTGCTTTGACTCGATAAGCAATTCACTGATATAGTAAACCGGCCGTTGAACCGGATATTCCTTCCCGGCCTCCTTGCGCTCAACCACATTTGCCACACTGACAGCATGGGCATTAGCAGCCACGTACAATAACAAGGGCTCCTTGTCAACCGGAGCAGCAAGGACCGGCGGTTCCGCCAACTGCCGCTTCAAGTCCTCAAATGCCGCATCAGCACCATCACTCCAGACAAAAGTGGCTGTTTTCGTCAACATTTGATATAGAGGGATCGCCTTCTCTCCCAAGTGGCTAATAAACCGGCTTAGGGCTGCAATTCGACCTGCCAGGCGCTGAACATCATTAATACATGCCGGTTTAGCCAAAGATGTAATCGCCTTGATCTTTTCCGGATTAGCTTCAATGCCTCTGTTGGACACCAGAAAGCCTAAAAGCTTGCCTGCCGGAACACCAAAAACACACTTGTCCGGATTAAGCATCATCTTATAAACCCGAAGATTGTCAAAAGTCTCCTTGAGATCATCTATCAATGTCTCAATCTTCCTGGATTTTACTACAATGTCATCCACATATGCATGAACAATGCGCCCAATCTAAGTGTGAAGACAATTCTGCACACATCGCTGATAACTTGCCTGGGCACTCTTGAGCCCAAAGGGCAAAGAAACATAGTAGAAGGCTCCAAAAGGAGTGATGGAGGTTGTCTTCTCCTGGTCCTTAACTGCCATTTTGATCTGATGATAACCTGAATAAGCATCCAAGAAACTCAAACGCTCACAACCCGCCGTCGCATCAATGATCTGATCAATACGCGGGAGAGCAAAAGGATCTACCGGACAAGCCTTGTCCAAATCTGCCGGACAATGCGCCAAGTGCCGTTTTTCTTAAGGACTAGCACTGGATTAGCCAGCCACTCAAGGTGAAATACTTTGATGATAAACCCAGCAGCCAACAGCCGAGCTACCTCCTCACTAATGGATCAATATTGAGAGTGTGCTCAGTGAGTTCCCTCGGTACACCTGGCATGTCAGAAGGCTTCCATGCAAAAATGTCCTGGTTCTCACGAATGAACTCGATGAGCGCGCTTTCCTATTTCGGATCCAGATTGGTGTTGATGCTAAACTGTTTGGATGAATCGCCAGGAACAAAATCAACAAGTTTAGTCTCATCAGCCGGTTTGAACTTCAGGGTCGGGTCATGCTCAGTGGTGGGCTTCTTCAGAGGGGTCATGTCTGCCGGATCAACATTGTCTTTGTAGAACTTCAACTCTTCTATGGCACAAACCAACTCAGCATAGGCCGCATCACCATCCTCGCAATACAAAGCGATCTTACGACTTCTGTGGACTGTGATGGTCCCCTTATGACCCGAGATTTTGAGCTGTAAATAAATATAGCAGGGCCTCGCCATGAACTTCGTGTAAGCCGACCGTCCAAATAGTGCATGATATGGGCTCTGGATTTTCACCACTTCAAAGGTCAATGTTTCAGACCTGGAGTCGTGCTCATCGCCAAACACAACCTCCAAAGCTATCTTGCCAACAGGATATGCCGATTTACCTGGTACTACACCACGAAAAACAACGTTTGACGGTTTAAGACTCTTGTATGTCAATCCCATGCGACGGAAGGTTTCATAATACAGGATGTTGATACTGCTCCCTCCATCCATCAGCACCTTGGTAAATTTATAACCTCCCACCTGAGGTGCCACCACTAAAGCCAGATGACCCGGATTATCAACCCGGGCGGATGATCCTCTCTGCTACACACAATGGGCTGCTCGGACCACCGCAAGTAACGTGGCACTGCCGGTTCAACAACATTAACTGCCCTCTTGTGAAGCTTCTGATCGCGCTTGCACAAGCTAGTAGTGAACACATGATACTACCCGCCATTCAACTGCTTTGGGTGACTCTGATAACCTGATTGCTGCTGATTCCCCTGATTATTCTATTGGTTATTGCCACCTTGGTTGTTCTCGTGGCCCTGATTATTTTGAAACCCAGAGTTTGAACCGCCACCACCATGAAAACCTGGACTTGAACCGCCGACGGACCCTGATCATACCAGAAGAGATCAGAGTTTTTGAACTCCTTCATAATGAAACAATCCTTCCAAAGATGTGTTGCTGGAACCTCCTTGGTCCCTTGCTTTGGGCAGGGCTGGTTTAACAGATGCTCTAGATTCATACCTCCACCGCGCTGGGGCGGTTTACCTTTATGATGCTGCATATTGGTGTTAGCCACAAAATCCGAATTATCTGCTTTGTGCTTACCGTTATTCCCATGGCTCCCTTGGTTGTGATGTTGTCCCTTTGTACAACCGTTCTTCTTTCCCTTCTCCGGTTTCTCCTCATCAGAATCGGGATCCTTGGTATTATCAGAATCGGCATATTTAACCAAGGCTGCCATAAGTGTTCCCATGTCATTGCAGTGGCGCTTGAGCCATCCCAACTTCATCTTCAGTGACTTAAACCGGCAATTACGCTCCAGTGTTATGATTGCCTGGCCAGCATTAATGCGGTCCGATGAATGCAAGACTTCTGAAACCCGGCGCACCCAATGAGTTGTTGACTTGTTCTCTCCTTGAACACAGGCATCCAGATCCACCATGGACATAGGTTGTTTGCATGTATCCTTGAAGTTTGCTATAAACCGGGCCTTCAATTGGTCCCATGACTCGATGGAGTTGGCGGGCAGGTTTTTCAACCAAGTGCGGGCTGTCCCTTCCAACATCATGGTAAAGTATTTCGCACACGCCGCTTCATCTACATCTAGCATCTCCATCGCCATCTCATAACTTTCCACCCACGCCTCGGGAGGTTGATCGGCGGTGTAATTAGGCACCTTATGTGGACCCTTGAAATCCTTGGGCAATCACACATTACGGAGAGCCGGAATGAGACAATATACTCCCCAGGAGCTGAAGGCCAGCCCGGTGCCTCGGTCTACCGACGCTGCTGGTTGAATCGGGGCGGGTTGATGACGACTCACGTACTGTGCTACTAAAGCGGCCTCCCTTCATGCTCTGCCATTATCCACCACGTCCCGAGCATTTACCTCACCGCGCACCGGATTGGGCCCTTGAGGGGTATTACGGCGCCGTGCACTGCTGGACACCTCTGACTTATCTATGTGTCTGCTATAACTTCTGCTTGGACGGGGGGTCGAGTGAATCCTGTCTCGGCTATATGAATAAGCCTGCTGCTGCACCATAGCAATCTAAAGAAGATCCCTGGCCCGCCGCGTCTCAACTGCTGCTAGCGACTCACCCTCCATCGGAATTGCTGCCAGTCGGGATGCTACAGCTATCATGTTGTCCAAAGGCGTGGAGAACTGACCCGGCGGGGGTGTTGTTTATTGCGGCGGGTTGTCTATTCATCGAGGTGGACCCATCACCTGATGTTGATCCGACGCTCCGGTCCTTGGCACGGTAGTCTAGTTTACTGCCGCCGGGTTACTGGTTCAAGCGAGACTGATGTCTCCTACTCAATACGTCATTCGAGGCGTTCTGATCCAGCAAAAGTCGATAATTTTCGGCCTGAATCCTCTGTGACTGGGCATCCAAAGCGACCCATTCCTCAGCCATCCTGGTTTCCTCAGCCGCCAAGTCCTACTTGGCATGCGTTATCTGATCCTGCAGCTTAGTGACCTCCGCGTTATGCCGATCTTGAGTCTCTGGGGTAACTGCTGTGGCCAATAACGTTGTCCAGGCGTCCAACAAACCAGACAGAACTTGAGCCGGCCGGCGCGCGGGGCCTCCTGCCCCGGCTGCTGATCTGGAACCCAATGCCGCTGTAGTGGAGTTTTGCAAGGTTGGCTGTGTACCGGTCATGAAGATTGTGACTCGGTTTGGCGGTCCAAGAAATTCCGGAATACTAGTGCCATCGGAATACCCTTCAAACAAGCCGTCTTGAACTTGGTAAAGGGACTCGGTTTCACCGGTGGATGACTCGCCATCGGAATAAACGGCCGTCTCACCTTCTGACACCGGTTCAGATCCGATCCCATGGACACATCCTACGAACGCATGCTTCATGGCAGGCTGAATCCGGGCGGGACTCGCACGCTGAGTCATCTCGACGAGGTCGGTGCAGATGTCCGGCCCAAGGCCCGGTTCACCGATCTTGCCGATGAAGACGTGAATTCCTCCGAAGGGGACCCGGTACCCGTACTCGATTGAGCCGGCGTCGGGGCCCCAGCCTGCATCGTCGATGTAGAGCTTGCCGCGATGACTCTTGGTCATCCGGCCAACCGCGTACCCTTTGAGTCCTTCAAAGCTGCCCTTCAAGAACTCAAAACCATCGTGTGATAGCCCCACGATGGGCGCCAACTGTCGTGGAAATATCACGTCAGATGTCCTCGTGAAAGGACTTAGTCGTGGAGCCATCGCGACGAGTTAGATTAAAGGGGTTAAACAGGACAAAGGACACGAGAGTTTATACTAGTTCGGCCCCTTTCGATGAAGGTAAAAGCCTACGTCTAGTTGTGATGGAATTATTGGGGTTTCGATTGCCAGGGAGCAAACACGCTATGCCTGGCTTTCGAGTTGTTGTTTCTTGTCCGTGAACCGTCGCCGGGTCGTCCCTATATATACACAGGTTGACGCCCGGCCGGTTTACGGAGTCCCGAGGCCGGCTCATACAAGTGTCCGGCTCGGTCTCTGCCTCCCTAACTTACAATACAAGTTATAAAACTATGACGGTTTACAACTATGGGCCTTAATCCGCCTTTTTGCTCTGGGCCTCTAAGCTTCATCAGTAAAGCGCCATCTTCTTAGCCTTCATGGGCTTCAATATAGTTGAGGGTGAACCGGCCCTTTCTGGGCGGTTTACACTCAGTAGTTATATCCCCAACAGTTCCCACGATGCCAAAAGCTATTTTCACATTTGGCTACACATTGTGGATGCCCTTAACCGTACCGCTTGGTTTTGCTCCTGCGTGCTATCTATACAAATCTCAATTATATTGGTCTAGAAAATTATAGAATCAAGATTAGTAAAAAGGAGGTGATTTTGCCGCGCGGATGGCGGGGGAGGTTTCTTATTTTCAGAGGACGTTGTCCTGGCGGTTTGCTAACATGCGGTCCCACGTTTCAGTGCTTTACCAAGACGATCCGCGTCCCACATGAGGCAGAACAACGGCAGAAGCAACACGTGGTTAAGTTGAAGAAGATGAGGGAGAAGCGGATTCAGCAACGAGTGAAATGATGGTTGCTTCGTCCCTCCAACTTCTTTTTTAGCATTATTACTTCGTCCCTCCAACTTAACTGCGGGAAAGGTGCAGCTTTGTGATTTGATGCCTCATTGCTCATTACTATGCCGGCGCCATGACTAGGGTGCTTCACCCTAGCTGCTCTGCACTGTATTCCGGTATGGCACGTGGACCCGGTAGCTTGATGTCCCACATGTTGGCGAAAGGGACTAGAAGATTTATCAAAGCGAGCGCTCCACTCTTACGACGGAGGAGTACACGACACGACTGCCCAGTGAACTGGCACTTGTACTGTATAATACTATAGTTTTGCTGTTTCGCACGATCCATCAATACAAACCCGATTAAACAGGAAAGGGCGGGATTTTTCCCGCGCGGTAGATGATACTGGCCATACATTTCAAAGGTAATTTAATGTATGCAAACTGAATAATTAAGTAACAATATGATAGCTAGTAAAACTAAAAACACATATGATTTATTGTGTTAGAGTGTAGTAGTAGTGTTGTATTGCATAGTTGTTAGATGTAACATGCGAGAACGTGTAGAGATGTAGTTTTGGAGGGCCTACAGAGAAAAGCATAATACGATCACTGAACTTCAGAATAAGCTGATTACGGTCACTATATATGTTTTGCGGTGATTATACGGTCACTTGCTCACGGTTCAGCATCGGATTGCACTCTGTTGACCGGCCAAATAGTCTCTGTGGCACCATGTTGACTGTTTAAATTGACCACGTTCCTTGTGGGTCCCACCTGTCAGTTCACATAAGGAAAAGGTCAGATAAACACAAATTTACGTAGACGCGACACGACTCCAACCCGTGCGCGGGAATCACCTGGTTGTGTATGTGTCTGCCAGGGCCTGATGTGTGCGCATGCACGTGTAGGTTGAGCACTTGAGAGTGAGATTGTGTGTTGGTCGTGTGGTGTACTGGTATGTGCATGCATGTGTGCATGTGTGCGTGTGAGTGTTGCGTGCGTGCGTGGCTGCGTGTGAATGTGTGAGCGTTGCGTGCATGCGTGGGTGCATGTGTTTGTGTGAGTGTTGCGTGCATGCAGTTCGTGTGCATGCGTGCGTGTGTGTATAATAACCACACCAACTCCTGTGTGTTAAAATAGACGGCTCAGCATACTAATACAAGGCCACCTTGTCCGCTGTGCCCACGGTCATGACTTCGAACCACCATCCAAATATTTTGTTGTTGTTTGTTTTCATTCTTACTAGCAAGCTGCCCGTGCATTGCACGTAACATCAAGATGCATTTGTATGACTAGTTTATCTTGTGAGAGAAAAGGATGAACGAGGGAAGGCCTTATTTGCAAATGTGGAGAGGTGTGTGGGTACCTTTTTGCAAAATTGCACTAGTTTCTTTCCTATCCGTCAGATATAAATCGGACAGCCTATATTGCAGGATGGCAGACACACCATCATCACCAGTTATGTTTTTATAAGAGTGTATTTTATGTATTTTATAAGACTGTAGACGTAGAGTAGATACAAGCCAACAGGTGGGTACGATGGTAGTGAGATAATGTGATGCAACACTAGAGGTGCCACGTGGAGTGTTTAACTGGTCAACTAGTCATGTCATGAGCAAATACAGAGGTGTACGGTGAGCCCGTGCATGTATAATAACCACTAAATGTAAATGGTGACCGTAAAGAGTGGATTCTGAAGTCCAATGTACGTATCATGCTTTCGCTTCAAATACAATGATCGTCATTGCATATATCGCGAGAGAAAGATGAAACATGCGTGAATTTTCTGGGGGCTTTCTTTTAGAGGACCTGGAGATAGTTTTGTGTGCATACGTGAAAGGGGCTTACAGGGGGGTATGTGATGGAGAGAGAGATGCTCTTCGTTTCTCTTTATTATGACTAAGTTTGTATATAGTATAAAAATATACAAATTCACAGTGCGGAATAAATATCATTGTGGGCACCATGCAATGCAAATTAGCGTTCGTACTCCTCCATATAACTTTGTAATGTTGTACATATATAGAAACTCTAAAATAATGTTTTGACCGCACTTTATTCAAAAGGGATGTTGTATGCGAAATAAATGTGAAGAGAGGTCTTTTTAGATCAATGGGGTACGTGATGTAACATGTGTGAATGTGTAGTTGATGCATTTGGCGGGGCCTAGAGAGGTATGTGTGTGTATTATGTATTCGAGAGAGGCATGGATAGAGGGGTCGACGGGGGGGGGGGCGTGGGAGAGATACCACGAGAAATGAGAGTGGTCTGGAGAGGGAGAGAGACGAATATGATGTCACCCTTGAGTGTGTAGATGCAAGGGGGGAGGGAACATAGGCACCAGGAGAAATTTTGTGTGTGTGGTGTTTGTGTTGGCATGTGTGGGTGTGAGAAGATAATGAGACGTGGGGGAAGAGGGTGTGCCACCGCGTGAGGTCCGGTGGGTCGAGGTGAGTCCCTTCGTTCGGTTCCGTCCTGCGCCACATTGGTCAGGCCGTGACGCATTTAGGAAGACCCATGGATGACTAGTCGTACACGACAAAGATAGCAGAATTGTGAAGGACTCTGTGTCCACTGACAAAGCCGGCTAGGATTTGTAACCCTAGGTTCTCGGACTAAGGTAACCACTTTATCTCTGATATTACTATTCATCCAAACTAACTTGAAGGTGCATCCTACAGAATGCTCTGCTAGAATCATACTCGTCGATTAGGAAGAGAGGTGTGAGACAATGCGTGAGAGACAGGCCTAAAGATAATGTGCGTACATGAGACACGTAGGTAGGTCCATGTATATAGAAAGGGTCGATGGGGATTGTGCATGTGTATGCTTGCGAGAGGAAGAGTGCTTGTGATAAAGGTTAGTGAAAACAATTGTAAATGGTTACGAGAGGGAGGGAGGGTTATATCTTGAGCATGTGTGCGAGAAAGACACCTCGGGAGAGAGTGTGTGAGCATGTGTGAGAGACCACCGATGGAGAGTGAAACTACACGTAAAAGACTACTGTACACATTAATTAAAGATATAAATTGTATCGAAATATTAGGATGGGATCATGATATTTGCAATTCGCGTAAGGAGCAGTCATTGATCCATCAGACATCTAAATTCTATCGAATTTGAGCATGTCTATGTTATTATTCGACACAATTGATCCACATAGTTAGTATTTTGAACTCCAGGCAATGCATCGCTTTAGCAATCGAATATAAACATGAGTATAGTTCATGTTGTGTGTGTAAAGCAGATTATACATACGAAAGTTACACAATGAACATTATAAATACCTACCTATGAACTAGCATACATTTGAATTCAACTTAAGGTGGTTTTAAAAAAATCGAATTCAACATGAAGTCCATTCAATTATTTGAATTTGATATCATGGCATTTGTAAATCATACCTAAATTATGGGGCACCAATCTTTGCTCTGATTTTGTACATAATGTCATATGTAGTCGTGTACAAAATAGGTTCAAATTTAGCTCCTCCATTCCAGAATAATCGTAGTTATTGGATTTTCAAGTGTCAAAATTTCAAAAGGAAGCGGATAATTTAATGAGGTTTTCAAACATACAAGGTCAAATATAATGTTGTCTATTTAGGTCAATCCTCATAGTTTAAGAGTACTCTAAACGTGAATGCTTGTGTTTCAAAATTTTGAAAGAAGCGCCAAAAGAGCCTCTACTTGCCCAAAACCGCGTGAGACCAATGTTTGGTAGTACAAGGAAATTACTTTTCTAATAACTCCGATCCGTGAAACCTACCGGCCCGATGTCCAAAGGTCTAAACCGGGATAGGTTTGTAGCTTCATCTAGACGCCACACAACCGCCTCCGAAAAACATTCATACACAATGGCCGCCTAAGCACACATGCGCGCGGACGAAATTTCTCCCGCCTACTATTTGGGACACCTGGGATTACCATCATACCCCCGAGCCGCAGTAGGTCTGAAATTTAAGAGGGGGGCAAAGTTTGTACTTTCCCCAAATTTCAAACAAGCGCGTCCCATCTTCTGTTCAAAAAAGCCAAAAACAAGCGCGTCCCAGACGGAAACATGGTTCCCCCCACCCATCTGATTCCCCATTCGTACTCCGTGGGCGCCAAAACTACCTCTCCACCAGCCGCGAAACCCCGGCGTCCTCCGTCCGCCACCCCATCCCACCCATCAACCGCCGCCCTACTCCATCACGCCGGAGCCGATACCCCGACATCGTCGTCCACCGCAACCTCAACCGCAACGCCCTCCACGACTAGTAGTTGAAGCCGAGGCCGAGCCGTCTGTACCCGAGCCAGTCCAACCACGTCGTGCTGCGCCTGAGCACTGCTGCTCCAACTTCGCCACCATCCACCGCGTCGGAGTTGTTCCTGCTACGCCGTCCTTCGCTGCCTCAGATCTGCTTCCCCTCCGCTGATATACGGCCACGGCAACACAGTCAACAATTTGGCCATGGGTTTTTCCAAGGATCCACGGCTCTCCAAAACATCGGTTCCCCCGGCAAAAACAAGAAGATCGCAGCGACATATCGACACCACATTGGCAACTGATAACGGTACTCCTCTTCCCTTATTCATGCAAATCTTACGTGTCTGCTTGCACGGTATTCGTCCCACAGAAGACACTAGTTGACCGCTTCTTCTTCATACTACATGTTCCTAGTAACTCACGATGCACAAGGTTTCTCCTCATATACTATTTCACCTTAGCAAAAGGTCCGTCGTCCCCCTGAATTTCAATTTCTGGCCAGGTGATGTCCCATTAACGGAAGCATTCCCCAGCGTAACAGGCGCTAGTATGCCTATTACGCCGAGGAAGCAGCACCTTGGTGTTTATCTTAGGGGCGTGTGCGGCCTAGAGCTACTGGCACCCGATATGGAGGTCGTCCGGGATTAAAGGGATGGCCTGGGGGCGCTGCCAAGCACGACAATGGTGCAAGGTCGATGGGAGGGCGGGGCGGCGGGGCAGGGGTCTAGGCTGGTGGTCGCTGGCGGTTCGAGAAAGATCGTCAACAATGACTGGTAGGATGTAGACGAAGGCCATCTGCCCGTTCCTTATAGATTAGATGGTTCATTAAAAAAACAACTGACCTATTTATTTCAGTCGGCTGTTATCTTAGATATGACCACATGTGGTGGTGTGCTGGAGGAGTACCTGCATTTCCTGTGCTCATATATTACAAAATCATACGGAGTAGAATCTAATTTTCTTTGCCATGCAATGTTGTAGAGCTATAATATGTCTCCTATCATTTATTTTTTAGCCACCTGCTATCTGCTACTTTTACAGTGCACTAGTTCTGCACACACTTCACCCGTACTCTCACTATTGTGTTTTTATGCAAGGGTATTTCAGAGTCTGCCTCAAGAGAAGCAAAAAAGATAAGAGAGAAGTTGACCCAGCTTTCTTCGCGGTTAGGCACGACACGTTACATCGCTATAAATGGTGCAGTGTCAGCAGATAGAGACGGTAAACGTAGCTCTAGAGTTGATGACCTCGCTCGCAATGAACCACCATCCCAGGTGCTTGCTTTAACTTCGCGGTGTCATATGTGGTTGCATGTTCCATATGGTGTCTAGCTTGTATTCAAAAGGCCGAAGTCGGTCTTTGGGGCTGTTTGGTTCTAGGCCTAGCATTGCCACACTTTGCCACATATTTTTGCCAAGCTTGCCTAAGGTTAGTTCATGAAAATGAAAGCCACAAGTTGGCAAGCCTAAGGGAATCTTGCCACATTTTTTGTGTGTATGCCATGTGGGGTCCAAGTGTGGCTTGCCTAAGGTGTGGCTTGAACCAAACACTCACCTAAGTTAGTCAAACTTTCCTAGCTTTAGGTGTGGCAACATTTGGCAAAGTTAGTCACAAACAAAACAGGGAAAGATATTTTTTTTACATGAACCACCATCCCGTGAGCACCAGAAGACAAATAGCTAGTCAGGGCACTGGCCAAGCCAGTGACAAGCCCAACAAAGATAGGCATCACCTGGAAGCCAACTAAAAAGCTGCGATGGTGGCGAAGCAGCCCGCCCCCCACTAGGCTCTTAGGTCCAAGATGATCATGCTCACCACTCCAGCCCGATGTCTAGCTTGTATTGCTTCCAATTTGGTTAAATTGCATCTGCTTAGCTTACACATTATACCTTAGAATATGACATGCCTTTATGTTTTTGGTACATACTAGTACATCTGTGTATTAACCATGTTCTTACATCAAACTAATGTTCTTGTGTATCCCTCATCAATCACTTATGTTGAGGCAGGCAGGCAAGGGGACTACTCCTCATTTAAAGAATGCAGCGTCAGCCTCCCGACATGATTCTCAAGAAACAGAAATGCTAGATGAAGATAGTGAACGTAGCTCTGTAGTTGATTACAGCATTTCCCCTACACTAGCATCGCAGGTGCTTGCTTGAACTTGGCAGCGTGATATGTGGTTGCATGTTGCATATGGTGTCTAGATTGTAATTGTACTATGTTGCATGTGCTAGTCTGCTTAGCTTATACATTATACCTGTTAATGTGACATGCCTTCCTATATTTAGTACATAGTACATCTGTCTATTAAGCATGTCCTTACATAAAACTATTGTTTTTTTGTATAATGCATCAATCAATATGACGAGACACCTTTATTATATGCAGTGCGATATTAGTTGCATCTTTCATATGATTTATAGCATGTGCTGCTTCTAATTTGTTGAAATTCCATTTATGATGGGACGCTTTTAACTTGGCAGAGTCATATTGGTTGCATCTTTCATGTGGTGTCTAGCTTGCATTGCTTCTTATTTGTTGGAATGGTTTCTACTTAGTTTACACAAACAGTTGTGAACATGCCATGCCGTCCTATTTTTCGTACATATTCCATCCTGGTATCATGTGTTTGCCTTACATCAAAGTAGTGATTGTCAGTATCATGCATGAATGAGTTCTGAAGAGAGAATTTTATTGCTTTTTCTTGTCGGTTTTACTTGACAATTCAAAATCAATAAAGCGGAAGGAAGTTAGCAAGGCAGCGGATAAAGGTGTTCCTTCCGAACAGAGGGCCTCTACAGTTTCTACTCCTCCACACCCCCAAGATGATTTCCAAGACAACACATGCATAGACACTCAACAAAGCTGTGTTTATGATGAGCACGTCTCCCCTAGTGCACCATCACCGGTGCTCCCTCTAACTTGGCACTGTTATATGTGGTTGCATGTTATGTGTGATGTCTAGCTTGTATTGCTTCTAATTTTGTTGAATTCCATCTGCTTACTTTACACATTATACTTGAATAAGACACGTGTTCCTGTTTCTAGAACATACAATATCTGTCTATCACACCATGTTCTTACATCAAATTACAACTGTTGTGTAACCTGCAACAATCACTTATCATAAGACACATTTGACTTCGGAGTGTGATATAGGTTACATCTCCCATTCCTTTCTAGCTTGTACTACTAATTTGTTGAAATGGCACTTATGACAAGACAATTTTAACTTGGTAGAGTGATATTCGTTGCATCTTTCATAGATGTCTAGCTTTCATTGCTTCTAATTTGTTGAAATGCCTTCTCCTTTAGTTTACACATCATAAGCTATGAATATGCAATGGCACTAATGACGAGAGACCTCTAACATGGTAGTGTGATGTTGTTTGCATCTTGCATATGATTTATTTCTTGTACCGCTTCACATTTGTTTAAACGCCATTTATGATGAGACACTGTTAACTTGGCAGAGCGATATTTGTAGCATCTTTCATATGGTGTCTACCTTCCATTGCATTTCTTCTAATTTAGTGAAATGTCTTCTTCTTAGTTTACACATCATAGTTCTGGTTATCTCTTCCGTCCTGTTTTTTATACATATTACATCCTCCTATCATGTGGCTGTCTAACATCAAAGTTTAGTTCGTCTGCATCACACATCAATTTGTTCTGAAGAACTAAATTGTTATTTATTTTTCTTGTCGGCTTGACTTAACATGGCACAGAGAAAGAGGAAGAAACACAGAATGGCAGGGAATGAGAAGCAGATGAATCCTGCAGATTCTTCTGGTACTGATGGTGCAATAAAAGGTCAAAGTCTAGCGGAAAATTCTACAAACACGGCATCCCATGCTACACGAGCTGCAAAAAAAAGCCAAACAGAAACAAATAGCTGCCACCAAACAAGTAGAGACATCCCTAGTTCTTGCAACACCTATCACAGTACTACCAGTTGCACGACTTACTCGTGCGTCAACTAAGCTAGCAGCACGTTCCCAAGCTCCCTTGCCACTTGACACTACTTCCCAAGCACTCTTGACACAAGACGAGTTGGCAATATCAGATGAACCTTGTGAGTTTCAACAGCAAGAAGGTAGTTGTTGGAGTCAAGTTACAGTTGCATGCTTCTTTATATGTAGTCTCACAGTTTGATGTACACTAACACTTCCTATGTTCGTTGTTGGACTAGCACCTAGCCGCAAGAGGAAAAAAACATCAGGGATAATGCTCGATAGGTTAACTAAATCTAGAGGAGGAAGAATGGAGATCCGTTTTGAGGCAGGTTTAAAAAGGCCACGTGATGCTACAGAGTCAGCCAAGTTAGTATCAGAGGCAGCGGTTGCCGTTAGGTGTCATGTACGTATCCTCCCAACATGTATTCAGTAAGGAATGACAAAGATGAAACCCGGTTCAACACCTTCCTCGACCATTTATCTGTAAGTATGGTTATGTATGGAAACTAGTAATATCGCCTTGCTCTGTCCCATACTTCCTAGGTTGCTAATAATGAGACTCCCATAATTTTCAACAGATGAGGTTCAAGTTGGATAGCCAAGATGATGCAACCAGACAAGCTTGCACCCATGTTTTCAAGTCTGCTCTGCGACAGTATCAGTATAACTTGAGGAAGACTCACTTTGAAGGCAAGGCTAATAGTGAACTTTCCCAAACATCTCCAGTGGAAAATATATCGGATGAAGACTGGAGGGGCCTTGTTAAACACTGGTCTGATCCGAAGTATCAGGTACATTATATATATGTGATCAGATCACATGTTGAAGTCCTATTTACGCATGTGCCACACAAATCTATCTTCTTGTAGGTGAACTATTCAAAGAACTAGGCCAACCGTACGGAAGTGAAATTCCAATAGACGACAGGATCTCGTAGCTATATTGCACACTGCGAGGCTCTTGTAATTAGCTGTTGTTTCACTCTTTTGCTGTACCATATTATCAGATCTATATTGACTTGTTTGAAATGCAGAGGAAAGCCCGGAAGGACCAAAAAGTACCTGAACCAAATGTTGTGGAAATCTTCAAGGATTGTCACACCAGCAAGAAGAAGGGCATATGACCACACCAGTCAAAGCCGCTGTTATAAGTCCTTAATCCTCATGCCTTTTAACTACTACTTACTCTGACTTGTGCCTTGAACTGCATGATTTGCAGCCAATGTCTATTACTCTTTTCAATTTTATACACAATTGTCTTAGCAAATCATTGCACCTTACAAGGTTTAAAATAGAGGAGTGATGTTCCTTTGATCTTGACCCACAATCTAGTTCCATGCTGGACTTGCCCACACAACGTTACAATTGCCTATTTGTCTGTTCTCAGTTGTTTTGTGATATGAATGATGTCATACTATGCTTACCGTATTATAAACTTTGTCTCTTTATCCTTAGCCCTCAATACAATGTGAAGAAATAGACAATACATTAGCGATGGTACATGGTCATATGTTTGGAACCTGGTTTTATTATGTACTTTGCAATAAAATACAACTAATATTTTATAGACCAAAGCTGTTTTGTTTGGTTTTGCTGCCTCCTTAATATCTTGTGTTCTGGTACTACTAATGGTAAAACCTCAACTTTTCAGCGAACTATGGAAAAAATGGTGGAACCGCCACCTTCTGAAGGTGGCGACGCAACTATAACCCCAATGTCAGCTCTTGATGCAGTGGGTCAGTACCTGTCCACTAATAGTGCCAAAAGCACATTCCTGTGTAATACTGGGTTGGTTGTTAAGGAAATATCGTCCAAACTGCCTCATGATCAAGATATGCAACCTCAAAGCAATGTTGTATCTGCGCTCCAGACACAAGTCCATTCCCTAACAGAGACCCTTTGTGAAACAAGGAGAGACATTGTTCGATGTCATCAAGATATGCATGGTTTTGAAACCAGACTATCAGACATTTGCTATGTTGTTCAGGAGCCTAGGGAAAATGAAGGCGGGGGTTATGGTGCTCCATCGGACAATACATCATGAAAACGTAATAGTCAGTTCAAATGAACTGAGCTTCTGAACTTCTGGTGGTGCATTTATCTGCTAGAGTGTTAAGTTTTATGCCAACCTTCCTTTTGTTATATAGTTGTAATTTGTTTTGGTGCAATACAAAATTTATTATTAATGTGCAGCCACCGGCTGAAGAAAACAGCAAGCCATTTTTGTATAGTGTAGGGTGTTCCCTATATTTGCACTGGTGGCGACCTTTGATGCCGAGTGGATGTAATCTGTGCAATCACCTTAATAGCCTAGCGTTAGTTTTGGCCTTATTTATTTCCTAGTCTTCCTTTTCCCTGGTTTGCTAGTGGCCGCAACAACCATGGGCCATATACGGGCCGTAGGATCCATGGGTCTCCTACATGCCGTAGGATCCATGGGCTGACTCTTTCCATGGGCCGAATTTGGCCCATTAGGGTAACAGGCCAGTAATGGACCGACTCTTGCCATGGGCCGAATTTGGCCCATTATGGGAACATGCTAGTAACAGGCCGAAAGTAATCAAGGGCCGAAAAGGAGCCCAAGAACGTATGGGCCATCAATAGGCCGAAAGCTAACACGGGCTAGAAACGGCCCACGTAAATCACGGGCCGTTAATGGGTACAAAGAAAATTACTGTTCATTATGGGCTAGAGTCACCGTGGGCCTGTAAAGGGCCGAAAGATACGAAGGCCTCATGTGGGTTGAAAGACGTCATGGGCCATACATGGGCCGAAAGTGAAATGGGCTGGTGTTATATTCGACGGCGCACATGACGTTGTTGGGCCGATTTCCTTTAGGGCCTAACGAGCTATGAGTTACCGGGCCGTAAAATGGGCTATTTGCGAAGAGACCGTTAACAGGCTTTTCATGGGCCAGCCCGTTAACTTCTGACCAAGTCAAACGGGCCGTCTTTGTAAGGTAAATGGGCCAGTGGTGGGCCATGGCACGTGTCGACATATCATAGGCGCCTATCTAACCCACTGACGAGCTGACACGTGTTTTGTCCAGCCAATAAGAATTTTACACGTGGAAATTTCCCATTGGTCGGGGCTGTTAACGGGTTATCGAATCCAAAATCCGACCCGATAGCTTAACGGCCTTACGTTACGGTGGATGCCACGTGTCGATCACCCTTGACGAAAGAACTTTTGTGACACGCAATTTAT
Organism: Triticum aestivum; assembly: GCF_018294505.1. Taxonomy (NCBI): domain Eukaryota; kingdom Viridiplantae; phylum Streptophyta; class Magnoliopsida; order Poales; family Poaceae; genus Triticum; species Triticum aestivum. Next base: position 652,437,782 of record NC_057813.1, read on the forward strand.
CGTCATGGAAGTGGACACTTCCATGATGATAGTTTTGGTAATGTCATGGAACACTTCTACGACAACACAGGTATGACTATCTTGATTCTGTCATAAAATCGTCATGGATGTACATGCATGACAGAAAACGCGACCTACTGTGACAAACACGTATCATCACGGAAGTGTATTTTTTTGTAGTGTCAATCACCAAAACTACTAAGGGATAAATATGCCCTTACAATCTCCCCCTTTTTGGTGGATTGATGACAATACGGGATTTGCATATAAGGATATGAAATGAAACAACGGCAAACCCACCATCTATAAAATACAGATGGGCTCCCCCTAGATGTGTGCACTCTAGAGAAGTGCTTTGGACTACACGACACACATACTAGGATCAACACTCCCCCTATATTTTATAGACAAGGCATGTCTTGCAACAATATAACTAATACTAAGCAAGTAGGCAAGATAATGAAAAGGAGCATAAAGAGAAGGGCACAAGATATCACAGGCTATCGAATTAATTAAGCAACGAAGACAATAAGATACTCTAGACTGCATATGTCTTACACCATATGATAGAGAACTTGGTCTAACGAGCACAAACCAAACCAAAGCAAACGAGGTTCAATAGACCGAAAGCAAAGCGACAAATCAAAACAACATGACACGACTCGCAAACATGACAGACTCGCAAATCCTACACTCTCTCGCCCTTTGGCATTGAGACACCAAAAAGGAAGAGAGGACACCTACGACACAGGTGGTAGCTTAGGCGGAAGCAATCACTCGTCATGCTCCTCGTCGGTCTCGGCAGCGGGAATGGTCTCCTCCTCTGACTTCGTCCACTGATACCCCTGCTGGGCTATCCAGACAGCCTCCGGTGTGATGTTTTCCTCTGAGCCACTATGCACAATCTCGCCAAAGGTCCTCAATATCTTGTTATCGCGCTAGCGACTCTCCTTGGAGGCAACATGGGTCATGTACTGCCCCTGGGCCTACATGCAGAACAGAGACTTCACCTTCTTCTTCAGCTTCTTAGCCCAAGAGGGCTCAGTAGAGGGAGGAGTGTATCCATCAGAACTGTCCTCGTCCGCTTCCTCCTCCTCGATATCATCCTCATCCACATCCATATTGGCAGCCTCTACCTCAGCACGTGTAGTGGTGTTAGCCCATTGGCTCTTGATGCGGAGCTTGATGGGCTCATGTCGAATCCAGCCAAGGGCAACAAACTCATCATCGAGATAGAGCTTCTCCCAAGTCTTTGAGACCAAAAGGAACAGGTAAGGTCAATAGATGGGTACCTTACGGTTGAGCACCGGAAACTGAAGCTCGCACCACATGATATGTGAGACATCAAGTGGTTGCGTCTGAGCATGATGTGCCTCCTCACAAATGAGCATCATGTCCACAAGATAGGCATGCACCTTATCCTTGTCACCGATGCGCGGAAAGAGGGAGTTGTGGAAGATCCGATGCATGATGTCAAGGAAAGAGTTCAGCACCCATGCCTTCTTATTACTGGGAAGCGTCTTCTCAACAAAGAAGGGCTGAAGCTTGTTCTTGTTGGCTGACTCGGGGTTGGCATGAGGACGAACACTAACGGGCGTGTCGAGCCCATCATCAGGAACCTGAAGCAAATCCATGAAGTCCTTACACTTAGCAGTCAGCTGTCGCCCATTGGTCATCCAGGTCATGGACCTTGCCTCATCAGAATGGAAGTGGACCAAAGCAAAGAACTGAGCCACAATCTCTGGATCAAAGTCCAGGTGAAAAGTAAGCATGTGCTCAATGCCAAATTGCTCCACCAGGTCCAAATCCTCACCAAAGTAGTCATGGTGCTTATCCTGTCTCATATGATGCATGTCAATCCAGTGCACGTGCACGTAGATGTTCTTCTTGGGATTGATCACATCCACATAGATAAGATTCTGCTGCTTGGTGCAGAACAAGTCATTCCCTCTGAAGTTTGCATGGGGATTCACATAGGGGTTGATCTTCCTTCGAGTGATAAACTCAGCCAGAGGTATCTCATCCATGCCCATTGTGGGCTCCTTGAGCTTGTTGGCGGTTTGCTTGGTTTTGCGTTGGGGGGCACTGGAGCCCTCTGGAGCTTCATCTTGGTTGGCAGGCGCTTCGAGCCCGTGTCATAGACAGGATCGACCGACGGACATTGGAACAGGAGCCACCACCTATGACACACAACATAAACACGAGAGAAACCAAGAAGGGTTATTGCAAAGACGAGGGCCAAAGCCAAAAGAAACAAGCAAGCACGAGATTTGGAAGGACACAACAGCTTATTTTGCAAATCTACGGTAGTACCGGACCAGCGAACGGATGTAAAAAATTGCATCCGCTCTAGCCGCGGTAGTACCGTCCCATGGTGGCACGGTAGTACCGCGCCTAGAGCGGAAGTAATTTTTTTACTTCTCTGCCCCAAGCGGTAGTACCGCGCGAGGTCAGTTCATGTGCGAGGATGTGGTAGTACCGCTCCAGGAGGAGCAGTAGTACCACATAGAAAGCGCCACAAGAACATGGGATCTGGATCTAGGAACAACCACACCACTAGATCGGTACTACCGTTGATCAAACTTATACTGTAGTATCATCTCAAATAGCATGCTTACTGCACTACTACTCTTCTACAATTCCCTCTTGCAAAGATTTAGCCAAAAATCACATGAAGTACACATGCATCTCCCCAAGACCTAGAAGCACAAGAACAAAACAAAACGGGAAGGACTTGGAGAAATACCGAGGTCCATGGCAAGAGGACGAGGTGGGGAACAATCCCATTGGTCGGAATGCGAGGAGAGCGGCCGGAGAAAGAGATCCGGCGAGGTCCGCCAGCGCCGTTCTTGGGTAGGAGAGAGAGAGAGACGGGGTGGGGAAAAGAGATGAATGGGTATGGGGGAGTTGGAACTCCCCCAGCCCCACTCATAACCCCCACCCGCTCGCGAAGGTGCGGTAGTACCGCGGGTCCTCGCGGTAGTACCGCCCGGGCGGAAGTACCGCTTGTTCAGCGGTAGTAAAAAATTACTGTCGTGACGGAAGTGGTAGTACCATGCCTAGGATGCATATGGGCATGGACAGAGCAGTCCACTCTTGCGGTAGTACAGTGGCTTGCCACGGTAGCATCGTACCCCTAAGAAAGTGCAAGTTTCACAAAAAGAGAGGGAAATGGCCTTTGCAACGCAACCTTCAAGCAACCTAACACACCAAAGAGGCGAACTCAAGAGACAACTCAAACACACGCACGACACAAAGAGAAGGGCAAAAGACAACAAGGACCAAACACGAAACACAACCTCTCCAAAGAGAGGGCGGTGGCCGGAGCCACCTATGTTTGAGTCAATTGGTATGGCATCACGAAGAATTATCCTTGGGCCCATGACCAAAACTCATGTTTGAAGCACAAGTACCATAAAAATGGCTAATGTGAAAGAGTTGATCAATTTATGCATAATGGGGGGAGGGAGAGTTCATTGAGAGAACAATACTCCCCCTATGTCCATGCCTACACCTAAACGAGATATCACGTTGAGTATGCTGGGGTGTGCAAGGGTTCAAGCTACATTGGTCGAATCAATGATATTTAGCTCATGCCTTAACTCGCGAAATCTTGCTTCATCCAAGGGCTTCGTGAAAATATCTGCAAGGTTATCATGACTGTTGACATACTTGAGCTTGATCTCCCCTTGCCTAATGTGATCCCGGATGAAGTGATACCGAATCTCAATATGCTTCGTCTTGAAGTGTTGCACTGGGTTGAGAGAGATCTTGATGGCACTTTCATTGTCACACCAAAGAGGCCCTTCGTCACAAGTGACACCGTAATCCTTCAAAGTTTGCCACATCCATAGAAGTTGAGCACAAAAACTACCGGTAGCCACATACTCCGCTTTGATGGACAAGAGAGATACACAACTTTGCTTCTTAGAATACCAACTCACCAAAGAGCAACCAAGAAATTGGCAACCTCCATAGGTGGACTTCCTATCCACTTTGTTTCCCGCCCAATCTGAGTCTGAGTAGCCCAAAAGATTGAAGTTGGCTTCTCTTGGGTACCATAAGCCAAAGTCTGGTGTATGATCCAAATATCGAAAGATTCGCTTGACCACCACAAAGTGGCTTTCCTTAGGTGCAGCTTGAAACCGTGCACAAATTCCCACACTCAACATGATATCCAGTCTAGATGCACAAAGGTAAAGCAGGGAGCCAATCATGGAGATATATACCTTTTGATCCACCGCTTTACCATTGGGATCTATGTCAAGTTGGCATTTGACGGGCATTGGAGTGGAAGCCGGCTTGACACCACTTAACTTGAATCTCTTGAGCATGTCTTGACTGTATTTGGCTTGGTTGATGAAGGTTCCTTCTCTTCTTTGCTTGATTTCGAGCCCGAGAAAGAAGTTCAACTCTCCCATCATAGACATCTTGAACTTGGAGGTCATGAGAGCGACAAATTACTCATTGAAAGCTTTGTTAGGGGAACCAAAGATAATATCATCAACATATAGTTGGCATACAAACAACTCCCCTTTGACCTTCTTAGTAAAAAGAGTGGGGTCAAATTTCCCAATTTAGAACCCACGATCTTGCAACAACTCGGTAAGATGCTCATACCATGCACGTGGGGCTTGTTTGAGGCCATAGAGTGCCTTGTCGAGTTGGTACACATGATCGGGGAAATAGGGATCCTCGAACCCCGGGGGTTGTTTGACATACACCAAATCATTAATAGGACCATTAAGAAAAGTACTCTTCACATCCATTTGTTGCAACTTGAAATTATGATGAGAACCATAAGCAATCAACAAATGAATAGATTCAAGGCGAGCAACGGGAGCAAAGGTTTCACTGTAGTCGATACCCTCGACTTGGGAGTAAACTTGTGCCACCAAACGAGCCTTGTTGCGAACAATGATCCCATGAGCATCTTGCTTGTTCTTGAATATCCACTTGGTTCCAAAGACATTATGATTCCCCGTTGGCCTTGGCACCAATCTCCACACTTGGTTGTGCTCGAAGTTGTTGAGTTCTTCATGCCTGGCATTGAGCCAATCCAGATCCTCGAGCGCCTCATAGATCTTTTGGGGTTCGACACAAGAAACAAACGTGTGATGTTCACAATAGTTTGTTAATTGTCTACGAGTGCTTACCCCCTTTCTTAGGCTTCCAACCACATTCTCCATGAGATGACCTTTGGTTTTGAGCTTGGAGGCAATATTAGCAGCACGACGCTCTAATTCCTCCTCAGTTGTGAAAAGAGGAGTGGAAACTTGATCATCTTGAGCGCCGTCTTGAGTTTGTTATTGATCTTGATCTTTCTCTTGATCTTGAACTTGCTCGGAAGGGAGAACTCGACCTTGGGCATCACTTGGTGGCTCACCACCATCTTGAGGTTGATCTTGCCCTTGATCTTGTTCACGTGGTTGAGGGCCTTCACATTGTTCTTCGGAAGTGTGTGGGTCTTGGGTCGGTGATGGCTCCACTTGAGTGGAGCATTGTCCTTCTCCTTCGGACACAAGGGGTTCCTCAATGGGTAGGATATGACCAACACCCATTCTTCTTATGGCTTGGGGAGTAATTTCATCACCTACATCAGAAGTACCACTTTGCTCCACTTGGGAGCCGTTATTCTTGTCAAACTCCACGTTACACGTCTCCTCAATGAGTCCCGTGGACTTGTTGAGGACACGTTAAGCATGAGAGTTTGTAGCATAACCAACAAATAGGCCCTCATGATCTCTAGCCTCAAATTTAGACAAAGAGCACCTTTCTTGAGAATGAAACACTTACAACCGAACCCCTGGAAGTACTTGAGGTTGGGCTTGTTACCGGTGAGTATTTCATATGGAGTCTTGTTCAAGCCTTTGCGGAGATAGTGCTGATTGGATGCATGACACGCGGTGTTGATGGCTTCAGCCCAAAAGTTGTAAGGAGACTTGAACTCCGCCATCATGGTCCTTGCCGCATCCATCAACGTCCGATTCTTCCTCTTTGCAACAACATTTTGTTTAGGGGTGTATGGTGCGGAATATTGATGCTTGATCCCTCATCACCAAGAAGCTCATCCAAGGTGTAGTTCTTGAACTCGGTGCCATTGTCACTTCTTATTGTCAAGATCTTTGCATCGTGTTGACGTTGAGCTTCATTTGCAAAGTCGATGATAGTTTTTTGAGTTTCACTCTTCCTCTTGAAGAAATATACCCAAGTGTACCTTGAGTAATCATCGACAATCACCAAGCAATACTTTCTACCCCCAAGACTATCAAAGGATGGAGGCCCAAAGATATCCATGTGAAAGAGCTCCAAGGGTCTCTTCGAGTAGATGATAGTCATGGGAGGGTGACCCTTCTTATGTAACTTTCCTTGATACAAGCACTGCAAGCATGATCTTTGGCAAAACTAACATTTGTTAGTCCACGTACATGGTCCCCCTTGAGAAGACTTTGCAAAGATCTCATATTGACATGGGATAAACGGCGATGCGAAAGGCATCCCACATCAACTTTAGCCATTAGGCATGTCGCGGTCTTAGTGGGTCGCTCCGAAAAGTTAATCACATAAAGACCGTTCTTGACATGCCCAACAACGGCTACTTTAAGAGTCTTGCTTCACAATAGGGCCACGGTATCATTATCAAAGAATGTGACAAAACCCATGAGTGCAAGTTGACGAACGGAAAGTAAATTGTATGCAAGGGACTCAGCAAGCATGACTTTCTCAATCGTGAGATCATGAGAAATGACAACCTTGCCAAGACACAATATCTTGGAGGACGAGGTATCACCCCACTCGACATTGGTGGGCATAGATGGAATCTTGTGCATGTCCACCACCAAGTCCTTGCTTCTGTTCATATGATTTGTGGCTCCACTATCGAGCAACCATGATCCCCCACCGGAAGCAAACACCTACAAGAAATCAATGTTTGGTTTTAGGTACCCATTTTGTAACGAGTCCTTTCATGTTAGTAAAAAGGGTCTTAGGAACCCAAATAGACCATTCAATGTACTCATAAGGAGAACCAACAAATTTAGCATAAACATGCCCATCACTAGCACGACACAACACATAAGAGGGGTTAAAGTCGCCGGCTTTGTTGGAAGGGTGGCATTGCCCTTTTGACATCACCACCCTTCACATTGTTCTTCTTCTCCTTAGAAGTGCCCTCTCCTTCCTTCACAAAAGTTTGCTTGAGAGGAGGAGGTCGTTTGGTCTTGTCATTCGTCTTCTTGTTCTTGGACATGGGTGCGAATCCAATTCCCTCCTTGGCCACAACTTCCTTTTGATTGCTCAAAAGGTCATTGAGATTCTTCTCACCTTGTATGCAAGACACAAGGCCTTTCTCAAGTTGCTCCTTCAACTTGGCATTCTCCTCCACAAGATGCACATGCTCACAACACGGGTTAGTAGCATTTGCATTATCAATTAAGACTATATGAGGAAAGGTGGCTTTCTCCTTGGTTAGCTTCACTTGGAGTTGATCATGAGACTCCTTGAGGCTAGCATCAGCACCCTTCAAGGCCTTGTGAGCCTTGTAAAGTATATCAAACTCCTCTTTGAGTCTAGCAAGGTCAACCCCAAGTTTAGCCTTCTTGGAATTTAGCACACGAGATACAACAAGAGCATTATCAAGATCTTTCTTTAATTTAGCATGGTCATCGTTGTGTGACTCCTCAAGATCCAAACGATGAACACACTCTTCCTCAAGCGCATTAGAGAGGTTCGATATCTCATCGGCATAGTCACAACTATGACCTTCCATCTTAGAGATGGTTTCCTCATCAGCCTCGATCATGTCATTGGCTTCACCAAGTTATTCCAAGAGAGCAACGAATTGCTTCTTGGATTTGCCCTTGAGCTTACTCATAAAAGACTCAAATTCATTTACTTCCTCATTATACCCCTCACTTTCTTCAATGCAATCCGTCAAGGAAGGATTAGTAATGATGGTAGTTTTGATGTTGGGGGTTACCTTGTTGGTGGCTTTGGCCATGAGGCACTTGGCAGTGATGTTCTCGTTAGGTGAATCGAAGAGGGACACCCCTAGAGTTGTGGAAATGGCAAAGGAGGCCATGGCCATGGCTTCACCATCTTCATTGTCATCAGCATCCTCATTGTACTCTTCTTGTGCCACCAACCCTTTGGTCAGAGTCTTCTTGTTGAAGTTGTTCTTGTTGGGGAAGGACTTGGCTTTGTCTTTTTGGATGAGCTTTCCACCATTGTCTTCACGCTTCTCGTAAGGGCACTCCGCAACAAAATGGCTCACATTGCCACAATTGTAACATGTTCTCACACATTGCTTGCCCTTGAAGACACTTGAGTTGTTCTTGTTGAAATTTGGCCTTGAGTTCTTCTTGCTCCAAAATTGCCTTGAAGCAAGAGCCATGTGCTCATGATAATCATATTTTGTATCTTCGGGGTTACTCTCCTCATCTTCCTCTTCAACATCTTCTTCTACACTAGCCTTGGCCTTCAAGGCAAGGTTGGGCTTCTTTGCTCTTTGAGAATGCAACACCGCGGTCTTGTCCAAGATCCTCATTGCCACAAACTCATCCAACACTTCACTTGAGGACAAGGTGTGGAAGTCCAGCCTTTGATGGATGACGGAGGACGTGGCCTTGTGGCAAGGCATCATGGCCTTGAGGAATTTGCGCTTGATCCAATTATCATCCGTATCCTTGATCCCATGATCTCGGAGAAAGACCGTGAGAGTGGTTAATCTCCGGTAAAGCTCACAAGGTTCTTCATCTTCATTCATTGCAAACTCATCGGCTTCATGTTGCACCACTTCATAGTTGGAGCGTTGAATGCTTGCGCTTCCCTTGTAAAGAGAAACCACATGGTGCCATGCTTCCTTGGTCATGGTGAACGGTCGGAGATGTGCAATGTCTTCGGATGGAATTGCGTCTTGGATGATGAAGAGGGCATTCTCATTGAATTGATGATCCACGACTTCTCTCGGGGTAAATTGCTTGGGTCATGCGGATAGAAACCTTGCTCAATAATTCTCTAAAGATTAGTATTGAAATGGTTTAAATGATGTTTAAAGCGATAAACCCAAGAGTCAAAATCCTCATTCTTCACAATCTTAGGAGGAGAACCCACATGATTTAAATGCGTGGAGGGAACCGGTCCTCCATAAGTAAGAGGAGGTTCAACATGGGCAAAGATGTCGCTACCATTTCTACCACTAGATAAAGGAAATTTATCACTAGAGGCTTCCCCTTATCGGAGTTGGCATCCGCCACCTTGTTAGTGGGAGAGGCCACTTCCAAGGGTGCGGTGGATAATTTAGGACCATCAAGGAACTCTTCGAACATGCCTTTGACCTCAGTCATTATGGAGGTTTTCAATGTGTCCAAAGCCACATTGAATTCCTCACTTGAGACCGGGGATCCCCCATCGGCCATAGACGAAGAAGGATTCACACCGGGGTGCTCCTCCTCACTGTCTATGGTGTCAACCATATTCTTAGGACTATAAGGTCCTTAATTAAGAGACGAGGCTCTGATACCAATTGAAAGGATTGAAATAGTTGACTAGAGTGGGGGGTGAATAGGCAACTAACAATTTTTAGCTTTTCTTTATCAAATTAAACTGTGCATCAAAGTAGGTTGTCTAGATATGCAATTAGGTGAGCAACCTATATGATGCAACAACAATAAGCACACAAGCAAGCAAAGGATATAACACAATATATCTTGCACAAGTAAAGGTGAGAGATAACCAAAAGCGAAACCAATGGAGACGAGGATGTGTTACCGAAGTTCCTTCCTTTTGAGGGGAAGTACATCTCCGTTGGAGCGGTGTGGAGGCACAATGCTCCCCAAGAAGCCATTAGGGCCACCGTATTCTCCTCACACCCTCACACAATGCGATATGCTGTGATTCCACTATTAGTGCCCTTGGAGGCGGTGACCAAACCTTTACAAACAAGGTTGGGGCAATCTCCACAACTTAATTGGAGGCTCCCAACGACACCACGAAGCTTCACCACAATGGACTATGGCTCCGCGGAGACCTCAACCGTCTAGGGTGCTCAAACACCCAAGAGTAACAATATCCGCAAGGGGTTAGTGGGGGGAATCAAATTTATCTTGGTGGAAGTGTAGATCGGGGCCTTCTCAACCAATCCCTAGAGAATCAACAAGTTTGATTGGCTAGGGAGAGAGATCGGAGAAAATGGAGCTTAGAGCATACATGGAGCTTAGAGATGGAAGAGGTTGTCAACTCGGAGAAAAATACTCCCCTTATATAGTGGAGGAACAAATCCAACCGTTATCCACCAACTCAGCCTGCGACACGCGGTACTACCGCATCATACAAGTGGTACTACCGCACGGGCCTGTGGTACTACAGCGGTGGACCACGGTACTACCGCTGGCACGACAAGGGCCAAGACTAGTCCTGAGGTGCTAAGATAGGGAGCGATAGAACCGCTGGTGCGGTACTACCGCAAGGCAGGAATAGTCTAGGCTGAGAAGGCACAAACATAAAAAATTACAAACGTGACTACTTCCGCTGAGTTTAGGTCTATGCAAAAATTGACACGGTACTACAGCAAGCCTGGCGCGGTTCTATCATGTAGGGCACGGATGTAAAAAATTACATCCGCCCCTACTTCCGCTCATGCTGTTGTGCCTGGCTAGAGCTCACGGTACTACCGCGCCAAGGCGCGGTACTACCGCGTAGGGAGCGGATGTAAAAATTTACATCCGCCCCTACTACCGCTTGAGAAGCTGCACCTGGCTTGAGGCTACGGTACTACCGCTCCCAAGAAGCGGTACTACCATGAGCACCTACGGTACTACCATGCTGGAGGCCGGTACTACCGCAAGGGGCTGCAGTAGTACCGCTCTGGGGAGCAGTACTATCGCCTGCCTCAGTACAGCAACATTAGGAGACCTTCATTTTGCAAAGACATGGAGAGACGGAGGATGCTCCAAAGAGTCAAAGGAAAGGTGGTGCAAAAAATGGATAGACGTGTACATGTTGATTCCACCCTAACCTTTCCAACACGGAACCCTTCTTAATAGTACGGCTTTCCTACGACTCAAATCCACCGAAAAGAAACATAGAGAAATGACGTCTTCAATAGTCCTCGAGGGCCACCATTATCGTCTTATGTTTAGACATGATATATCTGAAAAGCTCAATGCACACGATTAGTCTGCAAAAGCATTGTCATCAATCACCAAAACTACTAAGGGATAAATATGCCCTTACACCTGTATTTACAGGAAAGTGAGTGGGAACTCTATAGCATTTCTAATATTATATGTGGATGACATATTGTTGATTGGAAATGATGTGGAATTTCTGAATAGCATAAAAGGATACTTGAATAAGAGTTTTTCAATGAAAGACCTTGGTGAAGCTGCTTATATATTGGGCATCAAGATCTATAGAGATAGATCAAGACGCTTGATAGGACTTTTACAAAGCACATACCTTGATAAAGTTTTGAAGAAGTTCAAAATGGATCAATCAAAGAAAGGCTTCTTGCCTGTGTTACAAGGTGTAAAATTAAGTAAGACTCAAAATCCGACCACAATAGAAAATAGAAAGAGTATGAAAGTCACTCCCGATGCCTCAGCCATAGGTTCTGTAAAGCATGTTATGATGTGTACCAGACCTATTGTGTACCTTATCATAAGTTTGGCAAGGGGGTACGATAGTGATCCGGGAGTGGATCACTGGACAACGGTCAAAGTTATACTTAGTTACCTAAGAGGACTAAGGAAATACTTCTAGGTTATGGAGGTGATAAAAAGTTCGTCGTAAAGAGTTCATCATAAAGAGTTCTGGTCAAAAAAAAAGTTTGTCGTAAAGAGTTACGTTGATACAAGCTTTTACACCGATCCGGATGACTCTGAGTCTCAATCTTGATACATATTGAAAGTGAGAGCAATTAGGCAGAGTAGCTCCATGCAGAGAATTGTAGACATAGAAAATTTAAAAAATACATACGGCTCTGAATATGGCAGACTCGTTGACTAAACTTCTCTCATAAGCAAAACATGATCACACCTTAGTACCCTTTGGGTGTTAATCACATAGAGATGTGAACTAGATTATTGACTCTAGTAAACCCTTTGGTTGTTGGTCACATGGCGATGTGAACTATGGTGTTAATCACATAAAGTTGTGAACTATTGGTGTTAAATCACATAGAGATGTGAACTAAATTCTTGACTCTAGTGCAAGTGGGAGACTGAAGAAAATATGCCCTAGAGGAAATAATAAAGTTGCTATTTTATATTTCCTTATATCATGATAAATGTTTATTATTCATGCTAGAATTGTATTAACCAGAAACTTGATACATGTGTGAATACATAGACAAAATACCGTGTCCCTAGTACGCCTCTACTAGACTAGCTAGTTGATCAAAGATGGTTAAGTTCCCTAGCCATGGACATGAGTTGTCATTTGATTAATGAGATCACATCATTACTGGAATGATGTGATGGACAAGACCCGTCCACTAGATTAGCATAATGATCGTTCAGTTTATTGCCAGTGCTTTCTTCATGTCAAATATATATTCCTCCGACTATGAGATTATGCAACTCCCGAACACCGAAGGAATGCCTTATGAGCTATCAAACGTGACAACGTAACTGCTAACTATAAAGATGCTCTATAGGTATCTCCGAAGGAGTTTTTTGGGTTGGCATAGGTCGAGATTAGGATTTGTCACTCCGAGTATCGGAGAGGTATCTCTGGGCCCTCTCGGTAATGCACAACATATGAAGCTTTGCAAGCAATGTGACTAATGATTTAGTTACAGGATGATGCAGTATGGAACGAGTAAGGAGACTTACCGGTAACGAGATTGAACTAGGTATGAGGATACCGACGATCGAATCTCGGGCAAGTAACATACTGATAACAAAGGGAATAACGTATGTTGACATTATGGTTCGACTAATAAAGTTCTTCATAGAATATGTGGGAACCAATATGAGCATCTAGGTTCTGCTATTGGTTATTAATCGGAGAGGTGTCTCGGTCATGTCTACATAGTTCTCGAACCCATAGGGTCTGCATGCTTAACGTTTGATGACGATATGTTTTATATGAGTTATGTGTTTTGGTGACCAAAGGTTGTTCGGAGTCCCGGATGAGATCACGGACATCACGAGGAGTCTTGAAATGGTCGAGAGGTAAAGATTGATACATTGGAATGTTATATACGGACAACGGAATGGTTCTGGGAAGATTCGGGAATTTTTCGGAGTACCAGAAGTTACCGGAACCCCCCGAGAAAGTTAATGGGCCTCATGGGCCATAGTGGAGAGGAGGAGGCAGGCCACAAGAGGTGGCACCCCCCCATGGTAGTCCGAATTGGACAAGGGGTGGGGGCGCGGTCCCCCTTTCCTTCTCCCTCTCCCCCTCTTTCCCTTTTCCCCTCTCCGTTGGAAGGAAGGGGGAGCCGACTAGGACTAGGAGTCCTAGTGGGACTTCCCCCACTTGGCGCACCCCTAGGTGTCGGCAGCCTCCCCCTCCAGGGGCACCCCAAGGCACAACAGTTGTCTCTTAGCCGTGTGTGGTGCCCCCCTCCTCCGTTTACTCCTCTGGTCATATTGCCGTGGTGCTTAGGCAAAGCCCTGCACGGATCACTTCACCAACACCGTCATCACGCTGTCGTGCTGACGAAACTCATCGACTCCTTCGTACCTCTACTGGATCAAGAGCTCGAGGGACTTCATCGAGCTGGACATGTGCAGAACTCGGAGGTGACATACGTTCTATACTTGATTGGTTGATTCAAGAAGATGTTTGAGGGAGTCCTGGATTAGGGGGTATTTGGGCAGCCGGACTATATACATCGTCCAGACTATCGAAGCATGGAGATACAAGACTCAAGACTTCGGCCCGTGTCCAGATGGGACTCTCCTTTGCGTGGAATACAAGCTTGGCGATCCGGATATTGTATTTCCTTCCTTGTAACCGACTCCATGTAAACCCTAGCCCTCCCCACTGTCTATATAAACCAGAGAGGATGGTCCTTAGAAGGCCGATCACAATTACAATCATACCATCATAGGCTAGCTCTTAGGGTTTAGCCTCTACGATCTCGTGGTAGATCTACTCTTGTACTACTCATATCTTCAATATTAATCAAGCAGGAAGTAGGGTTTTACCTCCATCGAGAATGACCGAACCTGGGTAAACATTGTGTCCCTTGCTTCCTATTACCATCAGCCTAAGATGCACAGATCGGGACCCCCTACCCGAGATCCGCCGGTTTTGACACCGACAATGTTCGACTACATCAACTGCATTAAGTTAACGCTTCTGCTTTCGGTCTACGAGGGTACGTGGACACACTCTCCCCTCTCGTTGCTATACATCTCCTAGATAGATCTTGCATGAGCGTTGGAATTTTTTTGAAATTGCATGCTACGTACCCCCAACAAGTATCCCAATAGGACTCCATGCACCTTTCGGTCGCTCCAAGGGCGTTGGGATGTGATCAAGTCCATTTGCAGGCATTGAGCAGCTTGCTTGGAGCAACTATGCAATGCACCTCCAAGTGGAACTGTGGAATCGGACTATGTTAGTTCATTTTGACTTTGTTCAAGTTGTGCACATCATATTGCATCATATGAAATGATTGCATCATTCAAATTGTGTAGGAAAAAATTGACCAACAAAGATACAAAGAAATGGAAGATTCGGAAGGCAAATTCTTCAAACTATAGCATTGTTGGGACTTGCTCAAAAAGTGCGAGAAGTGGAAGTTGATTGACAAAGAATCCCCACCAAAGAGAGGTTCACTTACAAACATGGATGAAGATGAGGATGATGATGGCCCAAGAAACTTTAACAAGCCCGATGGCGACAAGAAGACTAAGGAGAAAATGAAGAGTGAGCACGAAGCGTCGAGCTTGAGGGAGAAGATTGATGCCATGGTGCGATCAATTGAGTTGATGTTAGTGAATACATTGGAGATCAAGAAAGAGTTGGATGAGAAGAAGGCACGGGAGAAGCAAGAGAAATGGCAATTGCTCAAGGAAGAGGGGCTGCACAAAGCAGCCATTGAGAAGAGAAGATCACATGCCGTTGAGAATAAAGCCATGTCCAAGTTGCTCGCCGAAGAGATGAAGATAATGACAATGAACCACAATGACAAGGACGACCTCACCAAAGAATGGCATAATATGGCAAGAAGAGAAATCTTGAAGAGGAGAATGCTTGCGGCGGCCAGTGCGTGTTACAGTGCCGGAGATGTTTTCTCAATGGGGTTTGGAACCAATGTCGCCGATGCGTTTAGTGCACCAGCCGGTGATTTTGGTGCCAAAGTCGGAACAAGTGCCGGAGGTGGACTCAATGGTTGCGATGACCGAGGGAGTCCTGGATTAGGGAGTATCCGGATAGTCGGACTATATACTTTGGCCGGACTGTTGGACTATGAAGATACAGGACTGAAGACTTTGTCCCGTGTCCGAATGGGACTCTCCTTTGCATGGAAGGAAAGCTTTGCAATTCAGATATGATCTCCTTCTCTGTAACCGACTCTGTGTAACTCTAGCCCCCTCCGGTGTCTATATAAACCGGAGGGTTTAGTCTGTAGGACAAGAACAATCAGAATCATAGGCTAGATTCTAGGGTTTAGCCTCTACAATCTCGTGGTAGATCAACTCTTGTAATACTCATATCATCAAGATCAATCAAGCAGGAAGTAGGGTATTACCTCCATCGAGAGGGCCCGAACCTGGATAAACATCGTGTCCCCAGCCTCATGTTACCATTAGCCTTAGACGCACAGTTCGGGACCCCCTACCGAGATCCGCCGGTTTTGACACCGACATTGGTGCTTTCATTGAGAGTTCCACTGTTTCGTCACGATAAGGCTTGATGGCTCCTTCAATCATCTTCAAAAATGCAGTCCAGGAGGAGGTTTTCCTCCCCGGACAGATCTTTGTATTCGGTGGCTTCGCACTACGGGCCAACTCGCTTGGCCATCTGGAGCAGATCGATAGCTACGCCCCCGGCCATCAGGTCAGGTTTGGAAGCCTAAAATACACAGCCAACATCCGCGGAGACTTGGTCTTCGATGGATTCGAGCCCGTGTCAGGTGCGCCAAACAGTCACGATGAGCATGACCTAGATCCGCCATCGGACGATATTCGGGGGATCGCACCTGCGGCTGCCCCGGGAATCAATCTGGAGCAGATTGTGTCATCTGAGGACGGGTGGAGGGACCCCGCCACGGAGGCCGCACACTCATCGGCCTTGGAGCCGAACACTCATTCCACCTCCTATGAGGTCGGTACCATCGGACCCTCGGACTCGTCTCCGGCTACAGGATCCGAACCGCGTACGCCCGTGCCTATCGAATCTGATTGGGCACCGGTCATGGAGTTCACCTCCACGGATATCTTTTAGCACTCGCCCTTGGGCGACATGCTAAACTCATTAAGGTCTCTCTCTTTGTCAGGAGTCTGTTGGCCGAACTATGTCCGGCTTGAGAGGGAAGCGGACGACGAAGAAATTCATCCCCCACCCACCACCCACTTAATAGCCACTGTCGATGACCTAACCGACATGCTCGACTTCGACTCCAAAGATATCGATGGTATGCACGACGATGCAGGAGATGAACAGGAACCACTGCCTATCGGGTGCTGGACAGCCACCTCATCATATGATATATATATATATATATATATATATATATATATATATATATATGGTGGACACCGCCAAAGAAGGCAATGGCGATGAGGCAACGGAGGATAATCCCCCGGAGAAGCAATCTAGGCACCGGCGTCATAGACGCCCCTCCAAGCCCCGCCATAGCAAAAATAAAGATATCGACACAGGAGATGACAACAATCCGGATGGTGCCGAAGACGAAAACAATCCTGCCGAGCGAGGCTTGGAGCAGGCTGAGCAAGAAGATGGGCAAACTGGCCCTAAGGAACAGGCAACAGATGGAGAATCAGAGGATGATAATTACATGCCTCTCTCCGAAGACAAAATGAGCCTTGGCGACGACGAATTCATCGTTCCTGAGGATCCCGTCGACCAGGAGTGCTTCAACCGCCGGCTTATGGCCACTGCAAAAAGCCTGAAGACAAAGCAGCAATAGCTTCAAGCTGATCAAGATCTGCTAACTGATAGATGGACCGAAGTCCTGGCTGCCGAGGAATACAGACTCGAGCGCCCTAGAAAAAGTTACCCAAAGCGCAGGTTGCTACCTCAACTTGAGGAGGAGGCGTTAAAGCCCACACCACTAGCGCATGATGCGGCTGACCGGCCACCCTGTGGCTGAGACAAAGAGGCGTACAAGCCCGAAGTCTAGACCACACCGCATCGCTAACCAAGCAAAAACACGAAGGCCGGGGGCTCCACACATGACCTGCGAGACAAATTGAAAAACAAAGCAGAACAGCCAAGAGCGATCTACGGATGAAGGGGGCGCGCCCCAACACATAACGATGACCGTCACGCAGGATACACCAACAAATCCGGCTGGGCCGAATATAATGTAGCCTGGCACAGAGGCGCCGCACACCCCCAATGCTTCACTGATGAAGTAATGGACCATGAATTCCCAGAAGGGTTTAAACCCGTAAACATTGAATCATATGATGGTACTACAGACCCCGCGGTATGGATAGAAGATTTCTTCCTCCATATTCATATGGCCCACAGAGATGATCTACACGCCATCAAGTACCACCCACTAAAACTCAAGGGACCAGCTCGGCATTGGCTGAACAGCTTGCCCGCAAACTCCATCGGAAGTTGGGAGAACCTGGCAGACACATTCCTTGACAACTTTCAGGGCACTTATGTACGACCACCGGATGCTGATGACCTAAGTCACATAACAAAACAGCTCGGAGAGTCAGCCAGGAAATTTTGGACACGATTCCTAACTAAAAAGAACCAAATTGTCGATTGTCCGGATGCCGAAGCCCTAGCGGCCTTTAAGCATAACATCCGTGACGAGTGGCTTGCCGACATCTCGGCCAAGAAAAGCCAAAGTTCATGGCAGCCCTCACAACACTCATGACTCGCTTATGTGCGGGCGAGGATAGCTGGTTGGCTCGTAGCAACAACACAACAAGCAACCCTGGCACATCAAAAGCCAGGGATAGCAATGACAAACCACGGCGCAAAAAATATAAGCATCGCAAAAACAGCGATCACGCCGAAGACACGGTAGTCAATGCCGGATTCAATGGCTCCAAATCTGTTCAGCGAAAAAGCCATTCAACAAAAACAATTCAGGCCCGTCCAGTTTGGACCGCATACTCGATCGTCCATGCCAAATCCACGGCACCCCGGGAACACTAGCCAACCATACCAACAGACAATGCTGGGTCTTCAGACAAGTCGGTAGGTCAAGTGCCAAAAACAAGGGGAAGGAGTCTCAAAGTGACGATGACGATGAGGAGCCCCGATCACCGAAAACGGGAGGACAGAAGAAATTCCCTCCCCAGGTGAAAACGGTGAATATGATACACGCAACCTATATCCCCAAGCAGGAGCGTGAACCAAGGGACGCCTATGCAATAAAGCCAGTCACCCCAAAACTCAACCGATGGTCCTCTTGTACAATCACCTTCGATCGAAGGGACCATCCTACCAGTATCCGTCATGGCGATTCAACCGCATTGGTCCTCGACCCCATCATCGACGGATTCCACCACACACAAGTCCTCATGGATGGTGGCAGCAGCCTGAACCTGCTCTATCAGGATATTGTGCGCTAAATGGGCATCGATCCCTTGAGGATCAAACCCACAAAAACCACCTTCACAGGTGTCATACCAGGTGTAGAGGCTTGTTGTACAGGCTCAATCACACTAGAAGTGATCTTCGGATCTCCGGACAGTCACCGTACCGAAGAGCTACTGTTTGATATCGTACCCTTTCGCAGTGACTATCAGGCATTGCTCGGATGAACCGCGTGCGCTCGGTTCAATGCAGTGCCACATTATGCCTACTGAAAACTCAAGATGCCTGGTCCGCACGGTGTCATCACGGTTAATGTCAGGGCCGAATTCCCCCTTGCTGCCGAAGAATCTACCATCGCTTTAACAGCAAGAGCAACGAATGGCACCTCCCAATTGAGCCTTAAGTCGACGGCCAAGCTCACGGACTCTGTAGAAGAAGTCCGAACTACTGCGCGGCAGGATATACCGACCTGTCAGGAGCTTAACTAAAAACACTCCGGCAAAACTTAAAAGACAAGCCACATACTGCGGCTCAACCGCTCTGTGGCGAAAAACCATTTCTTGCATTTTCTTTGCAGGTTCACCTTTGTGTAGGCCAGGACGGATGACGTGGAGGCAACGCGGGCACGTAAGGGAATCGCCAGATACTCCCCTCTTTGATCATCCGGATATACTCCGGATCTGCATACAACCTCCTCCCGCCTGGTCTTAGGAGGTTCCACAGTCATATTTCTTTTTATCACATTACCTGCACTCATACGCTTAGACGTATTACTCAAATACAACATGTGAGCTTATATGATGCTAGTCTGCTGTTATTTCTTATTAAAACTCTTTCGTTAAAAGGCAGCTGCTTATCGCGATATGCCTTAGTATGCAAGGGGCTTCATTATACCCATATTATGGCAAAAAAGTCCGAACACCTTAACGGCAGTTCAGCACCCTGAACTTATAACATTATATGCATCAGCTCCGAATCATGTCTTGGGTCAATAGTTGGGTTTTCCCGGCTCCTATGTTTTGGTACCTTATGTTCTGCTATATCGACTAAGGTAGAGCTAGGAGAACTACTGCGATTGTATCCCGGTTCTTCCGGACGAGCACCTCAGTAGAGAAAGCCGAAAACTGACTGTCATGATGTGGCGAAGCTGTTCGAGAGGTTGTCAAATCTTTAAGAATTTCTTCCGCATAATGCTATAACCAAAAAAGCGTGTGAAGGATCCGTTTTTCTTCCGATCAGGCGCATATAGAGCCCCTCGTGCAGTTTTCAGAACACCAGGGGTTGTGCCTACCATACTTCTAAATTCCTATGGCTAAGTGAGAGTGATAAAGCCCTATAGTCTGATTGCCTGGTTCGCTATGCTAAACAACTCCTTCAAGGACCCAAAACTGGGATAAAGAGTGCTCAGGTTTATACCGAACACCCCCGTACTCACTGCATGGGGGCGGAATCCGACGGTGGCCAACTCTCAGGATTAATATATAAAACGGCCACACAAGAGGAAAAACTTTCAAATGACAGGCAATAAATAATAGAAATGACCTTGTTCAAACATTACAACGGACAAACATGACTGTATTCATGGAAATATAATGTCCTTGGTGCATTGCTCCGATGCAAGGTGGGCTCCTTTCAAGACACCTTCATAATACATTTCGGGCGTGCGGTGCTCCTTCGCCTCCGGCGGTCCCTCGGTCATCAGCTTTTCCGCATCAATCTTCCCCCAATGCACTTTTGCACGGGCGGAGGCCATTCGCGCACCCTCTATACAGACCGACCGCTTGATGACTTCGAGTCGAGGGCAGGCACTCACAAGACACTTCACAAGCCTGAAGTAACTGCTTGGAATCGGCTCGGCGGGCCACAGCCGGATAATAACGTCCTTCATGGCTAGTTCGGCCGCCTTATGCAGTTCGGTCAGCTGCTTCAGCTGATCGGAGAAAGGCATCGGATAATTCGGCGCCAGATACTGCATCCATAAGAGCTTATCGGCAATATTCCTTTCTTCGGCTCGGTAGAATTGGGCAGCATCAGATATGCTGCACGGCAGCTTCACAAACACCCCTAGATAAATCAGAATTCAAATTATCAAACTTGATTTCCTCCTTTCAAAATACCCGCTTTGTATATAAAAAGCCTTACCAGCCGCAATCTTCCTCCCTTCCTAGATTTCCTTCAGGGCACCTTGGGCTTCCCTCCGGGCACCACTTGCGGCTTGGCGAGCCTGGGAGAGTTCGGATTCTTTCCCTGATAAACTCTGCTCCAAGGTCTCGCATTTCATCATGGCCTCTTGAAGCTCTCGCTCAGCCTCAATAACTCTTGCTTTGTGCTTCTCACGGAGAGCCTGCTTTGTGGCTGCCCTTTTCTCGGCTTCGGCCACAGCCCTTTTAAGAGCCTCAATTTCGGACGTTGCCCCTAGAGCACATCATAAAAATATTTTTATCATGCACATTTCAAAAATTTGTACCCAATAAACATGGTTTCCGCATACCTTGGTTGTCCTCCAGTTGTTTCTTCACTTGGCCAAGTTCTCCTTCGGCCCGCTCTATACTATGCTTTAGTCCAGATACTTCTGCAGCATGAGAGGCGGCAGTTGCTACAGACGCATGCTTATTAAAACAAGTTAGATGTCATCAAGTGAGTCTCCTACGAACATAAAATTGATCCTCTGTCCAGTTCTTCTTTTTCACCAAACAGTGTATCAGGGGCTACTATCTATACTATGACACTCTTCCATACCTCGAAGCCTCTTATAAGGCTGACACAGGATTTATTCAGTCAGCTCTCAGCATATTGAATCTTCTCAATCACCGCACCCATAAGGGCACGGTGTTCATCAGCGATGGAGGCGCCCTTCAGCACCGCCAATAAAGCATCCGACACCTTTGGTTGGACAGAGGTCGTCGGTGGAATAGGCACGCCCCCTCCAGTCAATGGAGGCCGCCTGCCCGATTCCGGAGCCTTATTGGCCTCCGGGATAGTGTCCGACTGGGGCCTGGATTAAGATGACCCCCGCCGTAGACATCCACGGGAGTCTTCTCTCCCGTGTGTCCGGACCCCGAAGTTTGGCCTTCTGGCGTCGCCTTTGCGATCTCCCCCCTCCTTCGTTGTCTGGGTCCTTCCGGGACGAAACCTCGGTGTCATTCGCATGACTGGGGGAGGGGGCCTTTGGGGGTGTCCCGCTCTCCATAGCATCCGAACCCAGCGAATCCTCCGACTAGGATTGTTCGGTGCGGGACCTCGCAGAACTGTAAAAAGTATGGCTCGGATTAAAATATTATGCCACGACGAGTCTGGACGCATAAGCATGTTCGGATTCTATACTCATGAGTTCACCAGTGGCTGGGCCCTGGGATCCCACTCCGGGCTACTATCGGCGGCGGCAGTGGACTCCTCTGGAAGGGGAGTTTTTTCCCTCTTGGGCGACTCAGTCTCCAAGGATGTGGACGCCGTCCTTTTCATTCTTCCCCCACGAGGGATTCGTCTTCCTCCTCCTCCTCGTCCTCTTTGGAGGAAGGATGGGCATTGGAGTCTTCGGATTTTGTGTCCGAGGCCCCACGGCGACGGAGGCCGCCCCTGGTCTTCTTGACCTCTTCTTTGGTCTTCTTCTTCGGCGTCTGGTAAGGCGCTGGGACCAGCATCTTCGTCATAAGTGGGCCGGCTGGTTCTTCTGGTAGCGGGGCCGGACAGTAGATCCTTCCCGCCTTCTTTGTCCAGCCCTAGGAAAGTTGTGGGAAATACATTAGGCAATTTACTAAGGATATGCC
Source organism: Triticum aestivum (assembly GCF_018294505.1). Classification (NCBI taxonomy): domain Eukaryota; kingdom Viridiplantae; phylum Streptophyta; class Magnoliopsida; order Poales; family Poaceae; genus Triticum; species Triticum aestivum. The sequence goes on from NC_057813.1 coordinate 652,460,257, forward strand.
AATACAACATATGAATTGTCAACGTACGATTACTTACCGAACTTGCAGGGAGGGACAGTTGGTACCTACGGTCCTCGGCGGAGTCCGACAATGATTTGCCGGACTTGAAAAGCACCTTCCGGATGCCCTCGTGTGAGGATTCGAAGAGCTCTAGCAGGGTCTGGTGCTTGGGCGGGTCGAACTCCCATAAATTGCAAGCCCGGTGTTGACAAGGTAGAATCTGGCGGATCAATATCACCTGGACTATCTTCAACACGCGTCTGGAGCCTTGATAGTTCACCAGACGAAGCCCGGTCCAGGCCCTTCTTGGGCCAGGACGTGAGGCGCAGAGGGACTCCGGATCTGAATTCCGGAGCAGCGGCCCAATCCTTGCCGCGTGGCTCAGTGATGTAAAACCACTGTTGCTGCCACTCCTTGACGGAATCATTGAAAGTACATGTTGGTCATGTAACATTGGGCATCCTTCTCACCATGGCTCCTCCGCACTCGGCATGCTCGCCGCTCACTACCTTGGGCTTCACGTTAAACACCTTTAGCCATAAACCAAAGTGTGGCAGGATGCAGAGAAAGGCCTCACACACGACGATGAATCTCGAGATGTTGAGGAAGGAATTTGGGGATAGATCGTGAAAATCAATCCCGTAATAATACATGATGCCACGAACGAATGAGTGAAGGGGAAACCCTAGCCCGCGGACAAAATGAGGGAGGAATACCACCCTCTCATGGGGCTCCGGAGTGGGGATGATCTGTCCTGTCATCGAAGGCGGTGGCCAATTCTCTTGGCCAAATACCCGCCCCCCCGAAGCCTTTTGATATCCTTCTCCCGGACGGTAGAGGCCATCCACTTGCCTCTTGCTCCGGATCCGGACATTTTCGGGAAGCCTTTGTGGGCGGAGAAGACAAATGCTTGGGCGTTAGGGCTCGAGCGAAAAGGAATGAATGAGCAGAGGAAGAACAGGGCGTGGGTGAAAAAGGGAGTTCTTATCCCCTTATAAAGGTAGCAGGGATCTTGCGCCTCCCCACTTGCCCGGTAAATTCGCTTATTCTCCAAACGCCACGATTGATGGCACGATTGGGTTACCTACACCCGTATTGATGAGAATCTCGTAATAAGGGGACACGATCTCTGCTTCGACAAGACGTGTCGACAAAACTGCCTCGCAATATGTGCGGCAGAAGGTTGTGAGAAACGGTTCAAATAATGACCGGGCCGTGGCGTGATGTCACGCTACGAAAAGTTGTCAGCAGATTAGATTTGTGGAATGTCATTCTCTCTACGGTGGTATGTGGAATTTGTTTTCCAGAGGCATACATGATTCTTGTGTTCAAAATCTTCTATGGAGTATTCGGAGGAGGAACCCGCCTTGCAATGCCAAAGACAATCTACGCGCCGGACTCATCTTCATTGAAGCCTGGTTCAGGGGCTACTGAGGAAGTCCTGGATTAGGGGGTATCCGGACAGCCGGACTATATACTTTGTCCGAACTGTTGGACTATGAACATACAAGACTGAAGGCTTCGTCCCGTGTCCGGATGGGACTCTCCTTTGCGTGGAAGGTAAGCTCGGCAATTCGGATATGATCTCCTTCTCTGTAACCGACTCTGTGTAACCCTAACCCCTTTCGGTGTCTATATAAACCGGAGGGTTTAGTCCGTAGGACAAGAACAATCAGAATCATAGGCTAGCTTATAGGGTTTAGCCTCTATGATCTCATGGTAGATCAACTCTTGTAATACTCATATCATCAAGATCAATCAAGCAGGAAGTAGGGTATTACCTCCATCGAGACGGCCCGAACATGGGTAAACATCGTGTCCCCAGCCTCCTGTTACCATTAGCCTTAGACGCACAGTTCTAGACCCCCTGCCTGAGATCCGCCGGTTTTGACACCGACAATGACCTCGAAGGACTCAGTGGCGCGGAGTGATGATCGAACAAGATGATGTCGTACGTGGTCGTCACTTTTGCAAGACCCTCTTTTGCGTTTGTCCTACAAAACTTTAAGCTTTTATTTGCGCGTGAACTATGTTCTATTGTTTGAATTTGAACTTATTTGTCGGAACCGATGTCAAATTCGATAATTGGGCGTCTTCGATTTGCGGGTCGACGCGGCGATTCCCGAGCAGACTCCGTGTAGCCGACGCGTAAAAAAGCATATCTGAATCTTTTTTATGGGTCCGTTTTGTGGGCTCTGAGTCTGACCTCGCCCGCGCCGGCCTACAATATGCTTTTCCGTGAACTGCAAAAGACTTATGCGGGTTGGGATTTAGGGGGTTCTGCTAGAGATGCTCTAAGATGGCCCTAGCAAGAAAGGCCACCTCTCCCTTTCTCATCCACCAACCAACCAACCAACCACCCTTCTCAGTTTCACTCTCCACATGCCTAACCTCGGTAACCTGCATATGATTACAATTAAGATACCACTAGTGGTACTAGCTAGTGGTAATATACAACATACTCCATAGAAGATTTTGAACACAAGAAAGATCGAACTTTACTATGTACTCCCTCCTTTCCGGTTTATAAGGCTCATATCAAAAAGTTTGTTTTTTTGTTTTATAACTCTCAATTGTACTACTTACCATCACATGTTCAGATTTCAAGGTGTATTAAATCACTGAATGCAAGGATGAAGAAAACACCCACCAATGCATGAGAAAGTTCTTGGTCATTAAGTGGTCATGCATTCATGTGGTGTAATTAATGCATCGGTTTACACGAATTTTTGAGAAAAACGAGAGTATTAATTATGTACTTTCGCAAACTACGAAATTAATTTCATCATTCATCATCTATCTTGGTTGAAGAGATTTTTAAATTAAGCCTTATAAACAGGAAGAGTAGCGATCCATGCATGAACCGCATGGACACGGTACATGCGTTGCGTTGATCGGGCGAACGGAGACCTGTGGGGTGCCCCCTTACTCCTGTTGTGGAGCGACATGACAATCAGCTAGGGGAAGAAACCCCCTGACTTCTTCCTCGGTACAGGGACGTCGACGCCGTCTGCCGCGTCGAAGGCCCGCGCATTCCGGCTGCCTCCGTAGTGGTGCAGCGGGTCCTCGATGATTGAGTTCGGGTTGACCTAGCCGCCGGTAGCGTCTACGTCGTCCAGGACGTCCGACGGTCCACCGCCGACGCGGAGGTTCTCGAACCTCGGGAAGCAGGCGACGTCGGGCACGCCGGACATGTATAGGATGTTGGACAAGTCGCCACCCTGCATCATGACATGATCCACCTGCATGCATGGACCAATATGTATCACTACTCAGCAGGGAAGATAGATTAGATTGTTCTTACCAACCTATACATTTGCAAGCGAGGCGCCATGCATACATGCAGCGTGCGCGTCGGGATTCAGGAATGGATTGAGTGTTAGTGGGGAGCGTACCTTGTAGGAGAGGCAGCAGAAGTGGAAGGGCTCCTGGGGGATCCTGTCGCAGGTCAAGCAGACGTTGCTCGAGCCCTTGAAGCCTGGACTGGGGCCTCAGCTTTGGAAAGATCACCTTTGCGTTGTTGATGGTGTAGGGCTGCATGCACATAGAAGATCCCAAGAAATATTAGGCCAATTTTTTATTTATTTTTTGCAGGGTATTGGGTCACAACTTTAGACTAGCTGCTCAGGCGTTGATGATGTTCTCTACTAGTAAAACGAAGAACGCTAGGTGCATTTTTGGCAAGGGCTTGTCATTCACCTGAACAAAGGAGCAGTCGATGAGCTTCTCAAGACCGTCCAGGCGCACCACGTCGTTGTACACGTACCTCCGCACCTGTACACATTTAAAACCTCTCGTTACACTTTTTGTTACCACATAAAATATGCAAGAGCACCCCTAAAACTGTACTGTTCCTAGCAAATAGCATGAGCAAAGAACGTAGTGGAGAATCTTCTAAAAGCTGAGTGGTAAAAAGAAAGTGTCGATCGGGTGTGTGAGTGTGAAATTACTGCTCATATGATGAGGTAATAATGGCCCTCCATTACTTCACTCTGCATGGTAAAGGCAGGCAGGCTGGTGAGTGGTGAGCGAGTGAGTCACCAGGAGTAATAATTTCGGGCGTTTGACCGGCGGCTCGTCGTCATCCCCATCGTGGGAGACCAAGGGCGTACGTACGTGTGTTCCATCGTGCAGCATGCAATGGCCAAAGCATTTTGCAAGCACCCGATACCGATGGCAAGGAAAGGTACGTAGTAGAAGGCAAAATCTACCCACGTCCGGGGCGTGGTAAATCGCGAATCGCCGGCCACCGGTCCAAGGGGCCAAGCCATGCATGCACCACGGCGCCCGGCGTCGTCGTCACTGTGGCATCCCTGAACGTGTGCACAGCGTCGTCGTCGAGGGCGGAACCATGCGCTTGGACGGTAGCACGCGGGCAGGATTACTTGTGTGCGTATGTACGCGCACAAGGTGGCAAAGGGGCGCAACAGTGTCGAGGGCCTTGTTTGGCAACAGGGAAGGCCCTTTTACCATGCACACATATAGTAAAACTGTCTCCTCCGTGCTCGCTGCTCTTGTGCCCCTGCTGCACGCAGTGACTGCTGCGACGCTTAACAAGATGATGTCTGCCTGCAAAGCACCACCACCACCACCACGCCGGCCATCCATTTATTCACCAGCAGCTGGGCTGGGCAGCAGGGTGGATCAGCGGGTGGAAAGGGTGCTTTGCTTTGCTATGCATGGCAAAACAATCCGGATAACCCACCCCATTTGTAGGGCGATTTGCATGAAATCGGCGGCTGGGAAGGAGGAGCGACGGAAGTGACAAGACCACAACAGTAGAACCACTGTTAGAGCATCTACATCGGGGCATCCCAAACCCTCCTCAAACGTCCGGACTGGCCACTCGGTCACTGATCGGTTACAAAATTTTAACCCAGCCGGACGCCTCAAACGCCCGAACTGACAGGCGCCCCTTATATCCAGCTTAAATGTGAGAGAAATGGAGTCCAGACCGCGCCGCGGACCGATACAGGTCAGTCTTAGATGGTTTTCACAGTTCGGACAACACGGTTCGGACGATAGCGGGAGTTTTTAGGATCAGCATTGGAGATGCCGTAAGAATGCGCTATTGTAGCAATGTTACATGCAGTGCATTGATTGCTTCATCTTGAGAAGGAACCGGCTGCTGTGGTAAAATGCAGGGTTTTTTTTTCTGATTTCTCGATGCATGTAATGTTCTTGGTGTCATTTTTTGATGTAATTTCTTTTGTTGTTCCGACGCCCCAGGTTTTACCTGTCGCTGATAATGTGTGGTGCGCATCGTCAGATAGATTGTAGCGCATTTGGATCCTTCCAGTTAAACTAGAAAGAAAACCTGGACAATTTAGCTGGATATGTGAATCTATGTATTATTCAGAAATCTGAGCAAATTGAGGTCAAGTGCCATGCTATATGAAGCTGAGATCTTCCAAAGTGTTGCAGTGAATAGAGAGAACAGTTTTTCTAATTCACATCTATATGGCTTTTAAGAATGTCACAACTAAGCTCCCACAAATAAGGTAGCAACAAGAAACAAAAAAAAATAAAAAAAATAAACCACAAACATAATGAACATCAAGTAAGATATGATAAATTATGTCACGTGTCCTAGATTGACCCGTGAGAGAAAACCTGCCCGGTAGTTTGCCCGTTGAGTCTCGTTCGTCGTGCCCTGCATCATGGCGACGATAAAATTTGCCGGTCCCCGTCCCCCTGCCCTGACCTCCCGATTTTTCGCATGGGCGCCTCGGGGCGAAACCATGATTGATTCACAAGCACATGCTCAGAGACATCACGAGTGGAGTACATCACCACCTAGCTGCAAACGACTACTCCATGTGGTTCCACTAATATTCACACTTAGAGCAACTTCAATGAGGCGATTCAAACGGACACGGATTTTGTTCGTTTTTTGTCTGTTTGGGTCACCCGTCCGTCTGTCCGCATCCGCTTTTTCGTTTGGGTCGGCCGATGCGCCCAACGGAAGCCAGATGCATTTTGTGCATGTCTGCGTTGGCATTAAGTCAAACACCTGGTGGGCGAGCTCCCGCGCCACCTCGCTCTGCGCTCGCGAGCTCACCTCCGCCGCTTCGCCCCGCGAGGTCCCAGCCCCAGCTCGTGGTGCCCGTCGCGCGCGCCCCACCCCCCGCCTCGCTACTCGTCGACGCCCGTGCTCGCAGCTCCCGCCCTGCCTCGCCGGTCGCGCGCTCGCAGCTCCCGCTCGCGCGCCTGGCGCCCGCCCAGCCTTGCTTGAGTCGCGCGCTCGCAGCTCCTGCCCTGCCTTGCTCCGCGCCCTCGTCGGGGATGCAGCAGCTCCGGGCTGGCCAGCGGTGGCCGGTCGGCGGCGGCGGTCGCGCCGGGGTGCTTCTCGGTGTACGTGGGGCCGGAGCGGGAGAGGTTCGTGGTGCGCGCCGACCGCGCCAACCACCCGCCGAGCAGGAGTACGGCTAAGCGGCGCAGGGGCCCCTCGCGCTGCCCTGCGTCGTCCTCGCCTCAACGTGCTCTAGCACATGGACCACGATGTCCAGGACGACGACGATGGTGAGGCCACCGTGGCCCCGTCGATGCGCATATGCGGCCTGCAGCGCGCCGGTAGCAGGAACATCAAGGTCCGACCGGCGGGGTACCGGGTGCTCAGCCCGGCCAAGTACACGCCGGCGTCCTTGTTCTTCTCACAGACGGTGGCTGGCGGTAGGAGGTGAGCTCTAGGCGCGCAGCTAGCTAGCAGGAGCGGCTTGCATGACGCGGTCGGGCACGTGCGCCGGAGGAGCACGAGCCCATCACAGCGGAGCACCGACACCGGAGGAGGACGAGCGGGGTGGGTGGATGGGTGGGTGGCAAGTGGGGCAGGCAGCGCATGCAGCTGGACAGAGGCGGACGGCGAGGGCGCAGATAGCGTTCGCTTTGTGTCCGCTTTTGACCCAAATTTTCTCAAATTTGAGACGGAAATGGGTCCGTGCGGACACAAAACGGACTGCGAGCGGACACTGTGTCGGTTTGGGTCGCCCCGTTGGGCTAGCTTTTGTGTCCGGATGACCCAAACGGATAAAATGGGTCATCCCATTGGAGTTGCTCTTAAGGTACATCTCCAACGATAACCCAAAAATTTTCTCCCACATTTGTCTGCTGAAAGGGGGATCAATCTATGGACACGAATACGGGAGGACGGCATACGACGCAAGCCGTATACATTTTGACAACAACTCAAACTAATCAGACGTAATTCGATCAAACATGACCGGAATCCATATAAACACGACCGGATTTCATAGAAATATGATGGATTTCCTTTAAACAAGACATATTTCATTAATTTATATCAATTAAACGGAACTTGTTCGGCTACGCTTAAATTAATGGTCGCTGGCGCCCGTTCCCCGTGTCCGGCCATGAACCAAGAGAACTGAAGCTTCACCATCTCCAGCTCCGCCTCGGCGCTCTCGAGCTCCTCCTCTATAACCTCCTTATTCGGAGGCCTGGGAAGTGAAGTTGTCCACCTCCACATCGCCGCCAAGTGATTAATCAGCCGAAGATGCTCAACCCACCAACCTTGGCGTCGACGGGAGGGGAGGAGCGGTGGCCTTCCTGCACCAGAGCACCGGTGACCCACCGTGCACTACGCTTCCTCACTGTTGGCGGCACCCACGGACGTGTCGGCTTCTTCGTGGTGGCGGCGGGGCATGGCCTCGGTGTTGTCCTCCTCCTCCTCGTCGGTCTCGCCGAACACCGCCTCGCCCGCGTCATCGTCGCACTCCTTGCCGACGGCTGCCACCTCCACCGCCCTCTGGCGGCACCGCCAGCGGGCGAGGTAGATCTTGCGGGCGGAGTTGTAGGACTCGAGCAGCGCTTCCTGCTTCGCCAGGTCCGCGTCTGGCGTGACCACCCTGCTGGCGGCTACTTGTTCCTCTGCTTGCAGATGCTCCTAGAGGAAGTTGTGGTTGTAGCTAGCGTCGGCTTTGCGCCTCCTGGAACTGCTCCTCCCACTCCTCCTGCACCATGTCCATATAATGGGCACGAGCCTCGCTGATGGTCACGGTGCAATGCACCAGCGAGGATGGAGCGGAGGAGGAGGGTGGCGCTGGCTCGTCGGAGGAGACGTCCTCCATTTGCACGTCCTTCGGCTGCCTGCCGGCCTACCGGTCGGCATTTTATGGCTGCCATGGCATTCTTCTGCACCGACGTTAGCCTGTCCCAGAGAGCTTTGGGGGGGGGACATGGCGGGGAGTGGTACGGAGAGGGATGACTTTGGCTATGGCCGGGGCATCGAGGCAGCTATTTTATATAGCACCGGTGGGCGGCAGAGGGACCACTAGTAGAAAAGGGGCCAATTGTCCCGGTTCGTAAGGGCCTTTTGTCCTGGTTTAGGAACCGGGACTAAAAGTTTGTTACTAATGCCCTTGACCTTTAGTCCCGGTTCTTACACAAACCGGGACAGATGGGCCTCCACGTGGCCCTTTGGTCCCGGTTGGTGGCACCAACCAGGACCAATAGGCATCCACGCGTCAGCATTTCAGGTACTGGGGTTTTTGTTTTTTTTTGAAGGGTGGGGGGTAGGGGGTTTTGGGGGGTTAATTTAGGTGTTTCATATATTGTGTTAGCTAGCTAATTAATAGAGAGAAGTGTCCTCTCTTTTCTCCGTGCTTGGTCGACGCTACGTACTATACGTATAGAGAGGTTTAGACACGCTAGCTAGTAAGCAAATGAAGGAAACAAAAGATCGTCATGAACATATGCATACAGAGAGAAGTGATATTGACCACCTCTCCTTCTCTGAGAGATTGGTCAAACAACAAGTTCTCGTATATCTATCCGACGCTACTGGCTATATATATACAATATAATTATCTCTTAGAATATAATCTCCTAATTAAAAACCAACTGATTAGGGTCCACATGGTATTCTCCGTCTTTAGAGATCACATACGATCTAGTGGTAGGAGTTCATCCCGCATCCGAAATATCTAATTTGAAGAAAGGGGTCAATACATATATATGAATAAATGAAACTGAACACAAATGATGGTAATAAAATAAAATTGTGAATATTATTATTTATGCACTTCATATTGTTTGTCAGAGTAGCCCCGCTCACAGGTCGTGTGGAGGATGGACTCGCAAATATAGTATCCACAGTAGTTATTCCCTGGTTCCTGCCACAACCACTTTACAAGAAATAGAGGTCAATCAAACTGATAATTAGCAAGCATGCTAAATGGTATTGATGAAACTAGCGCTTGAATCACTAGGAGATGCGTGGAACATGCTACTATAGTACTTACTTTTGGGTGTCTAAATTGCAGCTTCATCGGCAGTCCCGGGGTTTTTGAGGTGAATTTTTTCCAAACCCTGCCAGACAAAGAAAACAATTACTTGATATCAGGAAATGAACAAATTGAAGTTGTCGATATGGTGCGATAATGATCGATTTAACTTACTTCTCTAGAATTTCAGTCATGTCCGCATACTCCTTGGGATCTTTTCGTCTCGAGCTTAAGACGGTTACTAGTCCCTACTCAAGCTTAATCTCTAGGAGAATATAGTGGAAGCTGCGCACGCATGCATAAATCATCAATTACATTACTATAACCTCGACTAATAAGGGAAACCGAATATGCACAAGGCAGTAACACTCACTAGAATTCGTAAGGGAAGAGTATTATAGCTTTGTTTTGATTTAATACAAACGATTGTAGCAGCTTGGCCTCAGTATCTTTGGCCTGAAATTCAACCATATATGCATCTATGAGATTTGTGTTAATGAACCCAATATCACCGATTTGTCTTTTCTTCAATTCGGCGATCTTCAATCTCCATATTATAGTGAGGATAATTAAAAATACATGCAATGAATGAGCTGACGTATATATAGAGACTTAATGACAGAAGTAGTACTACTTACAAGCAGTAGCAAGTGATCATTAATTTATCGAGGGCCTTTAGATTGAAAAACGCGAAGAACTCCTCAAATGGAACATTCAATAGTTCAATTCCAACGAGGTTATGCTCCTCTCTAACTCTTAGCGTCAAAATATTCCTCCCCTCAAACTCTCTGCAGGTTTTCATTTACCAATCATGGAATCTTCGCATCATCATTGTTAGAGATCTTTCATCTTTGATGAGACGCTTCCCGTACACGTATTTTTTTTTCGTCCACCTCCAAGAAATAATAATGTACATCATCGGGCAGGTAGTCTTCAAGATTGTTATAACCGGGCACCATCCCACCCGGATGATTAGAGACGATATCGCTAGACACCTGGAGCGGGGGGAATGATTGGTTCGCTTGTTCGCCGAGCTGGGCAACTTTTTCCCAGCTCGTCGTTCTGCTAACCTTTGACCACTGACAGTACTTGCCGAACGCTCCGCTTCAATAAATGACTTTTTAAGAATGCGCTCATAGTTGCCTTTCGCCGGAGACTTTGGTGGTTTCTTCAGGGCAGCCAGAGTACGCTTCACTTTTACCGGATCTATCTTCTCCTCCGGAGGTGGATGTTTCTTTGCTTTCATCCCTTCAAAGAAGTTGTTCACTTCGGCTTGCACGATCTTCGTGTTTTCCTCCTAGCTCCTCTCGTATGGTAACTTCCCTGGAGTCTTCAGAGAAGGACCGTATCTGTATTGCCTGCCTCTGGCTGTACTGCTAGACGACGGAGCAGACGGAGCGGCTGCGGCTTCCTTTCCTTTCTTACGAGGCGGAGGAGAAGGACGACGCGCCGGAGCAGCCGGAGCAGCGGCGCGTCTCTTCCGCTCTTGTTGATGAGGCAGAGAAGGAGGAGGCTGGCTGCTCGGGCGCGCCAGCGCAGGCGGAGTGCCGCCACGCGCCGTAGAAGGAGGCCGAGTGCCCTGATCACTCATCGGAGGAGGAGGCGGAGGCGGAGGAGGGGTGCCCTGACTCGCTGGAGGAGGAGGAGGAGGCGGAGGCGTCCGGTTCGGAAGGTTGATGAGCTCCTTTCGCCATAGGCATGGAGTCTTCAGAGAAGAACCCAGTCGAATCTCCCCTTCACCCGTAGGGTGGTCAAGCTGAAGGTCCTCAAATCAGTCTGTTATTTGATCCACCATCACCCTAGCATATCCTTCTGGAATCGACCGGCCGTGGTAGGTTGTGCCAGGTTCAGTAGGTAAAACAGAGCCAACAGCCGCCTTGACTCTCCATGTCATCCATCACATCATAAGGTGGCAATGTTGAGACTCCGTGACAGCATCCACGGGGTAGCTAGCAGGAGCCGTGAAGACATGCTCCAGCTGCTGAGTCTGCTCGGTGGAAGCCATGCTGCTTCTCCGCTGAGATGGCAGGGTAGCTTCAGGGGAAGCTTCGGCAGGTCGTTTGCTGCGATCTGCTTCTCGTTCCTCTAGCCCTTGTACCCTTTCGTGCAGCGCCTGCAGTTGGCTATGCTCTACTTTCTTCCTCCTCTCCTGGCATTTGTAACCCCCTGCGTCCGGAAACCCAACCTTTCACGGAATGGAGCCTGGCGTGCCTCGTGTCCGTCCAGGGTTCTCAGGATTCCCGAGGGCCATTGTGAGCTCGTCCTTCTCTCTGTCTGGAACGAACGTCCCTTGCCGCGCTTTCTCGATATACTCCCGAAGCCTCATGACGGGTATTCCCAGTTGCTCTCCCGTCCAAACGCACTTCCCTGATACAGGGTCCAAGGTTCCACCAACCCCGAAGAACCAAGTCCGGCAACAGTCTGGCCAGTTCAATGTCTCTGGTTCGACCCCTTTAGCAATCAGGTCATTCTCAGCCTTGTCCCACAAAGGTCGGGCTTTGAGGTAGCCACCTGACCTCGTGCGATGGTGATGCTTCTTCTTCACATCATTTTTATTGTTTGTCATTGGCATCTTCTTACTCTTTTCCGATGTCTTGTGGGCCACAAATGCGGGCCAGTGATCTCTGATCTTCTCAAACCGGCCGGTGAATTCTGGTGTAATTTCTTTGTCGACAAACATTTTCAGCTCATTCTTCCACCTCCTGAATAGTTCTGCCATCTTCTTAAGAGCATGAGACTTGGTCAATTGCTCTATAACTGGCTTCTCCGGATCCTCCTCTGGCGGTAGGGTGAAATTTGTCTTAAGCGTTGTCCAAAGATCTTCTTTTTGCATATCAAAGACATAAGACACCTTAGGGTCTTCATTCTTAGGCTTTAACCATTGCTGGATACTGATCGGGATCTTGTCCCTAACAAGAACCCCACACTAATTAACAAATGCTTCCTTTGTCCGGTACGGTTCAATCGGCTTGCCATCGTGCGCGATTGCTGTGATCTCAAACCTTTCATTCGAGCGCAACTTTTTCTTCGGGCCTCGTCTCTTTACCGAAGTTGTGCTCGATTTGGAGGGCTAGAAAAAGAAGAAAGATGAGAGTTAATGAATATGTGTACATACGAAAACAATGAATGTGTCAATTAGCTAGTCAGCACAGGCTTAACTAATATATATACCTGGCCGAACTCGGGCATCGGTGCTGTCATCACGGTCTCCTTCTTGTACCGACATTGGGTCACCGGAGCCATCATACACTTGTGCAGAACCGGGCTTTAGCGCCGGTTCGTAAGGGCCTTTAGTGCCGGTTCTACAACCGGCACTAAAGAGTGGAGACTAAAGCCCCCCCCCCTTTACTACCGGTTCGGCACGAACCGGCGCTAAAGTGCCACCACGTGGCACAAGCCAGGCTCGGGTGCTGGTAGACCATTAGTACCGGTTGGTAACACCAACCGGCACTAAATGTTTGGGGTGGTTTTGGTTTTATTTTTTATTTTCCATTAATTTTGTGTTTTCCATTTAATTCTTTTTTGTTTGCTGGTATTTTACGATACTACAAATTGTACACGTTATGCATATATATAAATAGATTTTCTCGTACGTAGAACCGCATATATATATATATATATATATATATATATATATATATATATATATAAATATATATCATCAAATGTCTCACAACCAACACCATTAATTATTCACACACACACACACACACACACACACACACACACACACACACATATATATATATATATATATATATATATATATATATATATATATATATATAATTTCTCCTACATGTTGCATTGGTGCCTTCGGAGCACGATGACAAGTGGTTCATGGGGGCGGTAGCGGGTAATAGTATTCTCCTTTGTGATCTATGACCTGGTCGACCAAAAATCCCGCTATTTCCTCTTGAAGTGCTAGTATGCAGTCCGTTGGTAGGAGCTGCTCCCGCACCTCTCTGAACTGTTAAGAAGGAGATCAATATGAATGTGTATTAGTTGTGTGACTAGATATCGATAATGGTGTGAATAGTGTTCTGACAAACGTACCCAGTCCTGTCTTTGAGATCTGCTCCTTTCGGACGCCATCATGCGAATGTTCTCGCAAACGTAGAATGCACACAGATCATTCCCCGACGCCTGCTTCAGGGCCTTTACGAGAATGGAATTGAATGAGATTATGATTAATCAAGCATGATAATTAATTAATGGTATTGAAACAAGAATTAAAGAGATGGTAGCTAGCTAGCTAGCTAGTACTACTTAATTACTTACCTTTGGTCGATACCAAAACAACTTTTTTACCCATTTGCCTGGAGTCACCTTGATGAACTTTGCCCAAGCCCTGCCCGCCGGCAAAGAAACTTAATAAAGGGGTTATTAAATAGTTCGTATCAGGAAATGATGAACTAAATAGGCCGAGACATAGTTAATAATGATTGAAATTACCTGTTGACTATCCCCTTCACGATGGTGTAGTCACTTTCTTCTTTAAGTAGTGAGTCCAGTACTTCAACTTTTCCATCGTCAACTTTAATGTCTAACAAGATCCAGTGGAAACTGCATGCGCACACGTTTGCATGTCTTAATTAAGCGGGCATGTGCATAACATTAATCAACTACCGTAAACCGTATACACTTAATTATTAATACCTAGCTAGCTAGTAAGCAAAAACAGAATTTGTAGTACAAGACAGTGTGACTCACAGGAAGTTGTAAGGAAGTAGTATATATTCATTGGTATTGAGGCGCTTGAAGAACTCTAGCATGCTTTCCTCTAAACTTACTCGACAAGTTGGAAGATTCCATGTGTACTCATTAATGGTATTTGGGTCAATGAAACCAATGCCATAGCGTCCATATTTTTTCATTTCATACATATTCATCCTGCATATAATACCACAGAAAAGAATATAGTGAGGATAATTACATGTAATGATTGATCAAAATGATCACTACAGCTAGCTTGAGACTTAAATTACAAGAAGAAATCACTTACAGACAATAGCAACTGACAATAGATTTGTCGAGTGCGTCTTGATTGTATAACTGAAATAGTTCTGAATACTCAACGGACAGAGCTTTATCATGGAAGTAATGCTCCTCCTTGACATTCACCATGAGGGACTCTCGATTGGAAATCTTGGTAATGTTCATGTACCATTGATGCAATTCATACATTCTCGTTGGGAGGTTCTTGACCTTGTCTGGCTTGACCAAAGGTTGGCCCCGGACATATTTTCGTTTTATTTCCTCCTCTCTAAGCGGAGACATGGGCTCGATTTTGAGGAGTTGTCCAACAGTGATCTTCAGCATTTCAGCCTGCATTATATGCTCCTCCGTTATTACCACATCGCCTAGCTGGGGAACGTTAATGGTTTGCCCACAATAATATTGGGCGCGCGTACTCCTCTCATGTGTTGTTGGCACAACAAGCGGGGGGAGGGGGGGTCGATTGCGCCACCTGTTCTCCCAGTTGGGGAACGGTTTTCCTGCATTTTTTGCCAGCTGCTTGTTGGCTCAAGCCCGAGCTCGCTTCCATCTGTAGTCGTGCTCGATGTGCCTTCCTAATTTGGCGCTCATAGTCTAAGTCAACAGGCTTGGGAGCTGGTGGTCTAGCCATACGAATGAAGTGGTCAATCTTTTCCTCGGGCACTTTCTCCCTTGGCGGCGGTGCCGGTTTCGGTCCAAAATGGGCGTCCACTTGGGCCCGCACTGTGGTTGTGTTTTGCTCCTCGGTCATGTCGTAAGGCCTCTAAGGAAGAGGAGCGAGGCTTGGACCATATTTGTATCGCTTGTCTCCGCCTGTACTTCCTGTACTACATCGACCCGTACCGCTACGCACCATAGCTGCGGTGTGTCTCTTTTGCGATTGCTGAGACGGCGGAGATGGCTGACGTGGCTGAGTTGGAGCAGGAGGAGTGGCCTGACACTGTACCGGACTTGAAGCAGGAGGGTGGCCTGACACGGTGTCGGACTTGAAACAGGAGGAGTGGCCTGATGCTGTGCCGTACTTGAAGCAGGAGTCTGCTCACACGTTTGTGGACTTGGAGGAGGTGGCGGACTTCAAGGAGGAGTCGGCTCACGCGTTCGTGGACTTGGAGGAGCGGGATTTTGCTGACTCGGTGGCGGACTTCAAGGAGGAGTCGGCAGACGCGGTGTCGGTGGACTTCGAAAGATGATGCAATCCTTTCTCCATAGGATGATACGATGTATGGCCTCTCCCAGTGTGTGCTCGTCGTCACCTCTAGGAATGTCAAGCTGTAGCCCTGAATAATGGTCCACCACCTCATCAACCACGACGCGAGCATAGCCGGCTGGAATCGTTTCTCAATGGTAGGTTGCTCCGGGGGGGGGGGGGGTTCTATAAGCAACGGCGTTCGCTGCCTTCACGGATATGTTCTTTACTTTGAAGTGTAGCTCACAGTTAGAGTTCTCGTTGATATCATCCACAGGTCCTTTCTTGCACGGGTCCTATAGTCGTCGTTCCATTCCGAAAAGCCCTCATACCAGGGAATAACGCCCTTGCCTCGTGTTCTTCCCGGGTGTTCAGGATTTTCCAGGGCGCGCATAAGCTCGTCGTTCTCTCTGTTGGGCGTGAACACCCCCTTTCGAGCAACTTATATTGCGTCAAGTATCTTTTGTTCGGCTCCTTTTAGACTTGCCTTCTTCGAAACCAGGCCTGTCTTCGGGTCAACGCCCCCCCCATGCGCATAGAACCAAGTTCTGCACCTGGGGGGCCAACTCGTAGTAACCGGAGTGACCCCTGCATCCTCCATCTCTTGCTCAGACTTATCCCACTTAGGCATTCCCACTGCGTAGCCACCTGGACCCATCCTATGGAACTGCGTCTTTTTTGCGGCATTGGCCTTGTTTTTTCTTGACCGTTCCTTAGATAATTCTAATTCCTTGAATTTCACGAAATCGGCCCAGTGTTCTCTTTGCTTCTCCAGTGTTCCCGTGAATTCTGGAGTCTTCTTTTCTGCAGCGAGGTAGTTGGCCCATACAATTTTCTTGTGGGTGTTGAATGCAATTGCCATCTTCTTAAGAGCAGTGTCCTTGACTTTCTGCACATCTGCATCAGTGAAATAATCTGCTAGGGTGAGATGTTCCATCAGAGATTCCCAAAGGTTTTTTTTTGCTCTGTCGTCGACCCAAGTAACACCTGGACGTTTAGTTTTTGGCTCTTTCCATTCTTGAATGGAGATCGGGAGTTGGTCCTTCACAAGAACTCCGCACTGACGAGTCCACTTGTTCGCAATGTTCTTAGGCATGAGGGGTTCACCACTAGCTTTGATGGAGTCTATCTTGTACTTTACACCCTCCTTCAACTTTTTGCTTGGGCCTCGCTTTGTCCTGCTATCTGTAGAAGCAGATTTGCTCGATCCGGAGGGCTGAAAGAAGAAAGATCGATTCGTTAATATATCTTCAAATAAAAAAACATGTGATGATCACCAGATGCCTGCTTATATAAATATACCTCGCCGGTAGTCTTTGCTATTTCAAGATCAGCATTGTTTGTGTCATCATAAACATTGCCCGCGTCATCATAATCATAATCATAGTTGATGACTTCATTAGCTCGGTCGTCGAGATCGAATATCTTATCATCACCCTCTCCGGTATTGTTCAGATATTGGGAGCCGTCATCTGCTTCATTCAGATCATCTAGCCTGCGAGGGCTGCGTATGATGTCGAACAATTCCTCTTCTTTCTCTCTGCCGGTATTGTCCTCCATAGCTTTTACTTAACTAATACAGAAGAAATATAAAACAATTTAGTATTAAATTACAATGCATGGATGCAATCAATACGGAAAAACTGAATCATATAGTACATAATATGCATCATCTCGATTAATATATAATCTCGAATACATCGTCTCAAATAATATATATAATCTCAAATACATCGTCTCGAATATTATATATCGAATACATCACTGGCTAGGTAACTAATAAAGATCAAGTACTACAGAAGAATCTAGGCCACTCGCGGTTCCTGGGGCACGGGCGGTGGACACCCAAAGAGAAGGAACCATCACAGGATCATATCTCCGGTCATCTGCCCAAAGAACCTGCCAAGTATTGGAGAACCTGACGTCAACAGCAGCCATGTAGCGATGGACGTGCTCGTCCTCCTCCCTGACACGACGACGCACCACCTCCGGCGGGGCCGGCTCCCTCTGCACCGAATGTGGCGCACACTAACGCGACCAAAGGAGATCAGGTTCGATGACGGGACCCGAGGACGGGTTCCTCACCAAGCGGCGCACCCCTCCAGGTAGCACCTCCTAGTGCCAGCCCGGCGGAGCCCAGTCCCGCACATGGGTCAGCCAGACGTCGTCGCAAACAGGTCGACGGTGAGGATGTGGGCCGGGCATATCGTCGAGAACAAATACTATGTGCCCGCAAAAAGTAACATTTTTTAAATGATTTGATTGTGATAACTAAAATTCTATATGCAAATTCTAACAATTTGACATTAATCTAATTCATCCAACTAAAACTAATTCTAAAATTTCTAACATTTCTATAACATGTCTAATATTTATATAACTAAAAAATAGAAAAGTTGCTAACATTTCTATAAATATTTCTATAACTGAAAAACGGAAAAATTTTATAACATTTCTATAACATTTCTAATATTTATATAACTAAAAAACAGAAAAATTTCTAACTTTCTATAGATATTTCTAAAACTAAAAAACAGAAAAATTTCTATAACTAAAATTTATAACTAAAAAACTAATGTGTGTGTGTGGACATGGCGGCCGGGGCATGAGCTCACCGGTGAGGCGCGGCGACGGGGGACAGTGACGGGGACGGAGACGGGCGGTGACGACGGGGATGGGGACGGGGCGGCGATGACGGGGACGGGGACGGGCTGGGCGGGGACAACGGGACGACAGGACAGGGCGACGATGACGGGGTGGGGCGCGGCGGCGGGGACAACAGGGACGAGGACGGCAACGGGCACGGCGACAGGGGCGGCGATGAGGGGCGGGGACGGCCGGGGTGGGGACGGCGACGGGGGCAGCGACGAGGGGCGGCGGTGACGGGGCAGAGGAGAAAGAAGGAGGGAGAGATGAGAAATGAATTTTTTTGAAGTGCTTTCTTATATAGAACACCCCTTTACTACCGGTTGGAGCCACCAACCGGTACTAAATGTCTGTTTTGGCCAGGCCAAGCGGCGGGAAGCGCCCCCTCTTTAGTACTGAATGGTGGCACCAACCGGTACTAAAGACCACCTCTTTAGTACCTATTGGGTCCACCACCCGGTACTAAAGGGGGTGCGCTGGAGCAGGTGCGGTGCGGCAAGTTTAGTCCCACCTCGCTAGCCGAGGGGCGTCCACACTGGTTTATAAGCCCCACTGCGGTAGCTCTCTCGAGCTCCTCTCCAAAGCAAGCCTACTGGGCCTGCTTGTTCTTTGCTGCCCTGTGGGCCTACTGGGCCTTTGCGGGCCTACATCCTAGCCCAACAACACGTTATGTTTCTAGTCATATGCAGGCCGCTCTGGCCGAGTAGGCGGGATTTTTTATTTTTTATTTATTTTTGTTTTATTTATTTTTGAGTTGTTTTTTGCTGTATTTAGAGTTTCTTTGTGAATATTTTTGCTTTAGGTACAAAAAATTACAAACTTTCTATTAGTGCCGGTAGTTTTCAAATTTGAATAGTTTAAATTTTAAATTATTTAAAATTTGTGTGAATCACTAGTTTGTGAATTACTTAACTTTGAAAATAAATTTTTCGGTGATTCTTTTTTCTTATGTTTAATATTAGTGTGTTTTATCATTATATTCAATCAGGTAATGCTTAGGTTATTAAAAAAATGAAATGCCTTTGTAACAAATGAGTTTTTGTCTGAAACCTTAATACTTCAAAAGAGATTGTACATTTTGTACACGAAGTGCATCCAGTTTTTGCCGTAACCCTCTCTACTTTTTTGCACATGCTATGTGGGTGAAATTATGATACCATGCCAACTTTCAACCTTTTCTGAGTTCATTTGAAATGCTTTTCAATTTCAGGGTCATTTAGCTAAAAAATCAGTAAATGCATGAAAGAATTTCTTTGCACATAAAATTTCTTCGCGTTTCAAATGCCAAAACACATAACTACCCTAACTATTACAGAGATTCCCTCCTCGGTGTGAAACACACAAGAAAGTGATGATAGTGAAGCCGATCACATCCCAGATCTTTGGGTGTGAAACTTTTTCTTCGCGTGTGTCCCTTTGCGCCATGGCCGTGGAAAATCTTCATCATTTAACTGGATGCTCGGGTCAATATTCACTGTGAATGGAGCAATTTCATCGAACTTTTCATAATCTTCTGACATGTCTGTCTTGTCATCCACTCCCACGATGTTTCTTTTCCCTGAAAGAACTATGTGGTGCTTTGGCTCGTCGTATGATCCATTCGCTTCCTTATCTTTTCTTTTTCTAGGCCTGGTAGACATGTCTTTCACATAAAAAACCTGCGCCACATCATTGGCTAGGGCGAATAGTTTGTCTGCATACGAAAGATTGTTGAGATCCACTATTGTCATTCCGTACTACGGGTCTTCCATTACCCCGCCTCATGTCATATTGACGCATTTGCACCGAAACAAAGGGACCTTCAAACCACCTCCATAGTTAAGTTCCCATATGTCCTCTATGTAACCATAATATGCTTCCTTTCCCATGTTGGTTGTTGCATCAAAGCGGACACCACTGTTTTGGTTGGTGCTCTTCTTATCTTGGGCGATCGTGTAAAATGTATTCCCATTTATCTCGTACCCTTAAAGTCATTATATTCGAAGATGGTAACTGGGAAAGCGAGTACAGGTCATCTTCAATATCGCCATCATGCATGGCACGTTTCTGCGACCAACCGGCGAAAGTCCTCGTTTGTTCATGTGTAATCCAGTCGTCAGACTGCTCCGGGTGTTTGAAGTGTAGAAAATTCTTATGTTCTTCCATATACGGAGCCACCAAAGTGGAATTCTATAGAACTGTGTAGTGTTCTTTAGTGAGAGAATGCCCGTCCAAACATATTATTTCATCCCCTCCTAGCGTGCCTTTTCCATCCAGTCTGCCCTTATGCCACGATTCAGGAACACCAATCGGCTTAAGGTCAGGAATAAATTCAATACAAAACTCAATGACCTCCTCATTTTCATGGCCCTTCGAGATGCTTCCTTCTGGCCTATCATGGTTATGAACATATTTCTTCAAGACTCCCATGAACCTCTCAAAGGGGAACATATTGTGTAGAAATACATGACCCAAAATGTTAATCTCTTCACAAAGGTGAACTAGGACGTGCGTCATGATGTTGAAGAAGGATGGTGGGAACAGGAACTCAAAATTGACAAGACATTGCACCAAATCATTCTGTAACCTTGGTATGATTTCTGGATCGATTACCTTCTCAGAGATTGCATTGAGGAATGCACATAGCTTCACAATGGCTAATCGAACGTTTTCACGTAGAAGCCCCCTCAATGCAACTGGAAGCAGTTGCGTCATAATCACGTGGTAGTCATGAGACTTTAGATTCTGGAACTTTTTCTCTACCATATTTATTATTCCCTTTATATTCGACGAGAAGCCAGATGGTACCTTCATACTGAGCAGGCATTCAAAGAAGATTTCCTTCTCTTCTTTGGTAAGAGCATAGCTGGCCTAACCCTAATGTTTGCCGTCTTTTCCGTGCATACGTTGCTGGTCCTCCCATGCCTTTGGTGTATCTTTTGTCTTCCCATACACGCCCAAGAAGCCAAGCAGGGTCACGCAAAGATTCTTCATCATGTGCATCACGTCGATTGCGGAGCAGACCTCTAGGTCTTTCCAATATGGAAGGAACCAAAATATAGATTTCTTCTACCATTGGGTGCACGTCCGTCAGCGTCCTTCGGAACTGGTTGTCCGCCAGGACCCTTTCCAAAGATTACCTTCAAATCCTTGACCATATCATGTACATCAGCACCAGTATGGTGGCGAGGCTTCGTCCGGTGATCCGCCTCACCTTTGAAATGCTTGCCTTCCTTTCTTACGGGATGCTTGCTCGGAAGAAATCGACGATGTCCCAGGTACACATTCTTCCTACAACTATCCAAATATATACTGTCGATATCATCCAAATAGTGCGTGCATCTGTGGTATCCCTTGTTTGTCTGTCCTGAAAGGTTACTAAGAGCAGGCCAATCATTGATGGTCACGGACAACAATGTCTTTCGGTCAAATTCTTCCTGTCCGTGCTCATCCCACGCACGTACACCTATTCCATTCCACAACTGTAATAGTTCTTCAACTAATGGCCTTAGGTACACATCAATGTCGTTGCCGGGTTGCTTAGGGCCTTGGATGAGCATTGGCATCACAATCAACTTCCGCTTCATGCACAACCGAGGAAGGTTATACAAACATAGAGTCACAGGCCAGGTGCTCTGGTTGCTGCTTTGCTCCCCAAAAGGATTAATGCCATCTGCGCTTAGACCAAACCATATGTTCCTTGGGTCAACTGCAAACTCCTCCTAGTGCTTTCTCTCGATTTTTCTCCACTGCGACCCGTTAGCGGGTACTCTCAACTTTCCGTCTTTCTTACGGTCTTCTCCGTGCCACCGCATCGCCTTCGCATGCTCTTTGTTTTGGAACAAACGTTTCAACCGTGGTATTATAGGAGCATACCACATCACCTTGGCAGGAATCTTCTTCCTAGGGCGCTTGCCCTTGACATCACCAGGGTCATCGCGACTGATCTTATAACACAATGCACCGCATACTGGGCAAGCGTTCAAATCCTCCACTACAAAAAAATACACTTCCGTGATGATACATGTTTGTCACAGTAGGTCGCGTTTTTGTCATGCATGTACATCCATGACAAATTTATGACAGAATCAAGATAGTCATACCTGTACTATCGTAGAAGTGTTCCATGACATTACCAAAATTATCATCACGAAAGTGTCCACTTCCATGACGATAAATCGCGCATCACAAAAGTGCTTTCGTCAAGGGTGACTGACACATGGCATCCACCGTAACGGAACACCGTTAAGCTATCGGGTCGGGTTTTGGATCCGATAACCCGTTAACAGCCCCGACCAATGGGGATTTTCCACGTGTAAAATCATCATTGGCTGGAGGAAACACGTGTCGGCTCACCGTTGGGACAGATGTCATCCGCTCATTGGACCGAAGGCGCCTATGATACGGCGACACGTGGCACGGCCCAACAGAGGCCCATTCCTGTGAAAAGGCCGGCCCGTTTGACTTGGTCAAAAGGTGGCGGGCCGGCCCACGGAAAGCCTGTTAACGGCCTGTTCGCATATAGCCCATTTACAGCCCGCTAACCCAGGGCCCGTTACGCCCTATCCGAATTAGGCCCAGTAGCGTCATCTGGGCCGTCCAATATGATTCAGCCCGTTTTAACTTCCGGCCCATGTGTGGCCCATGACTTCTTTCGGCCCATATGAGGACCTTTGTAACTCTTGGCCCATTAACGGCCCGTGGTGAAACTGGCCCGTAATGAACAGTGTATCACTTTATACCCATTAACGGCCCGTTATTCCATTGGGCCGTTTCCAGCCCAAGTTATCTTTCGGCCTTCTCAGGGCCCATTGATTCTTGGGCTCACTTGCAGCATTCGGTTACATACGGCCCGTTACTGTCATTTTCTGCTTGTGGGCCAAATTCAGCCCGTCGTTACAGTCGGCCCGTTTGCGGACCGTTAATACGTTGGGCCGTTTTCATGTCAAAAAAACCCGTTGGGCTGTTTTCATAGAGTTATCAAATACGGCCTATTAACGGCCCGTTATGGTCCACGAATAGTACGGCCCATGATTGGCGAAATGATGATACGCCCCGTAGAAGGCCCATGGATCCTACGGCCCGTATGAGGCCCATGGATAGTACGGCCCGTAGAAGGCCCATGGATCGTACGGCCCGTAGAAGGCCCATGGACCCTACGGCCCGTAGAAGGCCCATTGATCCCTAAGGCCCGTATAGAAGGCCGATGGATCCTACGGCCCGTATAGAAGGCCAATGGTCCTACGGCCGAACGAAGGCCCATGGATCATACGGCCTGCAGGAGGCCCATGGTTACAACAGTCCGTGTGTTGCCATGATTATTTTGGCCTAGTTACCAAAAATAGGCTATTGTGGCCACTAGAAAAACACAGAAAAAGAACTGCAGTGACTACAAGCAAACAACTAAACAAGACAATAAGGAAATAAATAAGCAAGCAATTAAGGCTAGCCTATTACCGCTATTACACATATTACATCCACTGGGCATCAAAGTTCGCCACCAGTGCAAATATAGGGAACAAAGCAGCATATTACATACACTGGCCGTCAAAATTGGCCACCAGTGCAAATAAACGCGGCAGCAAAACAAGAGCATAACTGAAACAACTTCAGAAGAGCTCAAGAAACGTTATCCTGGGTATCCACCATGCTGGCAATAAGCTTAGCAAGCTGATTAGCTTTGTCCTGTTTGGCGCTAAAATCCTCCAACGCTTGCTGTTGCACCAGAAAGTATGCATCTGAATGCTCCAGGGACTTCCGCAGTCCTTCCGCTTCTTGTCGCAGCACAGCTGATCGATGTCTTTCAGCTTGTAGTTGAGACTCAAGAAACCGAACTGATTCAGACAGTGAGTTTGAATAGCTTGTGCAAGCGGTAGTGGCCAGTAACTCGAACACTAAACCAAGACAGGACTTTGGGGTTGTCTCGCTGTCTTCAAGATAGTCTTCCTTAGCTGTTTTATCAGCTTTGTTGGAGACCAACAAGGATGTGTCACTATCCTGAACCTTATCTGCATTACTTCCTTTACCATTGCTTAATAAGGCACTCTTCCCCAATATTCTGTCAGCATTCTAAAAGAAGAAACAAGCAGACACATAACAAGTTTAGCATGTACTAGTATATGAAACTCATTTCGGTGAACCAGTTCATTAGTAAGGTGGACAGGATTAAACTACCAAGTCTTCTATTGCCAAGTACTAGTACATAATAAAAGCATCAAACAAACATATATCTATGTCCTATGGTCACTGCATTGTCTTGCCAAATCAAAATAGAGACACGGTTCAAATCATATCAGTTCAAGACAAAGCAGCAGTGAAAGAATACAAAGCGTGGGAAACTACACGGCACAACAAGATTTCAGATGGGTACCACGGGTCTACATGTACAACAACACTATTGGCTCTGTTGTGATGCTAGTAATGTGCATGATATGAAAGTCAACTGTATACACAATTGAAATTGAAATCAAAAGAGCTATTGATAAGAGCAAACCTGTTAAAGAAACATGCGTGAACATACCTGCTGTGCCATTGGAGTTTCGATTGGATCCTTCAATTTAAAAATAAGTTTGTATCAGTAAATACAGTGATACAAGAGCAAAGCAATCATAGTTAAAAAAGGCGCGCCTAAGCGAGCGCTTAAGCGCGCCTAGGCTCTAGGCGTTGGCAAAACGCATTGCGCATAACTATGCTTAATCTGTGCATAACTGCGCATAAGCATGCGCTTTGGTCAGTAAAGTGCAAGGCGGTGGCAAAACGCACAATTAACGCCTAGCGCTTTTTTGAACTATGATAGCAATGGAATCTTAAATTAGAACAGTTGTTCTTCAGGTTTAGGCACTTGTTCTACATGAACAGAGTACAGTAAGACGCAAGAATATAATACTTAAAAATAGAAAATGAGCTCATAGACCTTACCACATTCTTGGTTCGGGACCAGTACAGAACAAGGCGTTCCCAGTCATCGTCCAGTAAATGTGTCTCAGGAGAACGTAAGGGAATTTGATGAGTTTCTTTGCCGGTGAAGTACGTTTTCTTCAGGTAATTCCGATACTGCCACCAAGCATTCTTGAAGATAGCAGAGGTATTAGCACAGGTTACCTCATCCTGAGTTTCCAAATCGGTCCTTCTCTATAGAGAAAAATGGGAAAATTTGTGTATTATAACCATCATGGAGGTAGGATGTATGGGACGAAGCAAAGTAATTGCCATGAATAACATTACTTACACATAACTCCTGGACAAACACCTGCAACTGGCATTTTCCTTCATCTTCAGTATAATATTTCCAAGATGGGAAGATACACACATACGATTTAACAACATCAAATGCGATAGATGCTAAACTACGACTGGCTGGTTGTGCTTCCTCCACAGGAATAGGCGTACTAACTGGTGGAGTTGGGGTTCGCCGTGATAGTACTGGCCCTTTGGGCACTGGAGCTGCCTTACTAACTGCTCTTGTTTGGGAGCTCTGTGGTGGAGATGGTGCTGTGTCAACAGGAACTGGGTTACTATCGGCTGGGGTTGGGGTTAGATTGGGTGAAGCTGGTTCTCTGTCCATCGCAGTAGGGGTACAATCTGCGAGAGTTTGGGTTATGTGTGGTAGGGCTGGTTCTTGTGCATGTACAACCGGGGTGCTATCTCCACCAAGAGGTAGCACTGTTTTATTTGAAGACCGTGTTTTTATTCCGCTAGATACTGGCATCACCCGCTCCAATTCAAATGGCTGATAAACAGGAAACATAGTTGAATGTACAGACATTGTATGAGAGACAGATGCAATAGATAGTGTGGAAAAAAGAGGGCATGAAATAGTTGACATGTATATTGTTTAACTAAAACGGATAGCATGACATAATTTCACATATATGATGTCTATCTAAACTGGATAGCATAGCATAACATAATTCAAAGATATGATGAATAACTAAACAGGATCGCATGACATAATTCACCTACATGTTATCTAAGTAATCAGGATCGCATCATTTAATTCACATATGTGATTTATATGCTAAACAGAGGGCATTCGATATGATGTCTGAACTAAGAACATGGTGTTGAATATTGTGTATATGATGTCTAAACTATGCAATGCAAGACACCGTATGCATGATATGAGCAGTATAACCGTGCCAAGTTAGAGCATACACCTCAGTAGGGGAATAGGACTGGTCATCTGTCTCTGAATCCATCTCTGAGGAGCTATCGGGACCCAACAAGAGATCTGCTTCGACAGGTAGCACTGTCTGCTCTGAAGGCCTTGTTTTCACTCCAGATTTTTCCATCTCCCACCCAAATGGCTGATTCACAGGAAGAGTAGTTTAATGTACAAACATTGTCGACAAATGGAAATGTAATGAAGAAAAGGATGGGCAAGATATCATTCAAATATATGATGCCTGGTTAAACAGGATGGCATTGCACATTTCACATATATTATGGCTGGCTAAAAGACATGAGACTGCATAATTCCCATATATGATATAGAAACTAAACAGGTGGCATTACAGAACATGTCTAAACTAAGCAGATGACATATATGATGTCAAAAGTAGGCACTGCAAGGCAACATATGCATGATATGACTAACATCATCATGCCAAGGTAGAGCAAACACCTTGAGGGTAAATAGGAGTGGTCAGCGACGTCTGAATCCGCCTCAGAACAGATATCTTCCTCTGGATTACAATCTGGAGAGGGGTGGGGAGGGTTTGCCATTGAACCCACCATGGAGCAATGTCTGCATGACATTGTATTGCCGCGCAAAACTCTTCTCTTTTTCTCTACATGTTCAGCATGACTGTGTACAATATCTGACATGCATACGAAAAAATATGGTGAGATTATGTAAGGAGAGCATGCAGAAATTTAGAGTGATGGTAACAACCAGTGGATGGATCCAAAATAATGATAGCAGGCTGATGATTGCTTTAAATTTATAAAAAGACAGATGATGATTGCTTTACTATTTGTTTCCCACCCAAGATGAACAACATAGGCATACCCTAGGTGAACCAGATATTAGACAGACATACTATTCATTGCTGCCTCGATATGTGCCCCACAACTAATTTAGAACTCAAGTTTGAACATTCATTTGGACCTGAGTTGGGAGTCCAAGAGCTGAACAGGACGATAAAGTAGCAGGTAAGTTTAAGCAATGCATAACATAAGCAGAAACAAAAGAGTGCGACCTCTCTTGTGGACCCGTGTACTCCTCAAGTTCATCTGCTGAGTCGATGATGGTGATGCCGTTGGGGTGGGTGCCGGCGGTAGGGAAGGAGATCTGAGGCAGAGAAAGACAGTCAGGAGTCGTGATGTCTAGTTTGGTGGATGCTTCTGTCGATGGAGCAGCTCAGGTGAGGTGGACGACATCGCGGCAGGAGCAGGACAAACCACACAAAGTTCCCTTCGACACGTACCTGTAACTGAAGTAATTCTGTAAGGGCTCATTTGGCTTGCATGATTCTTAAAACGCAAGGATAGGAAAAACACCGGAATAGGATAGGAAAATGCACATGGTAAACAGAGCATTTGTAAACACAGGATTTCTATCAACTTGGGTGTTTGGTTTACAGGAATTGGAAGAGCAGAGGAATGCAAAGAAACATGGCCAAAATAAAGAGAAACCATATGAAAGCGTGTACAGTTAGAATGTTATTCTGGCACTAATGCACTTGGTCTTGTTTTCATGCATAGGATTTTGAAAAGTAGGTCCAGGTGGATGTTTTGCTTCATTCCTTTCAACAAAATGCATGAATAATTGAATAGTAGAGTGCCATTGGAAAATTCCCTATTGCTATGTTTTTCCGTTGAACCAAAATAGCCCTAATGGATCGACGTGAATGTATAGTAATAAGTGATGCAACAAGTGTACAACCTCTTTGCCGTAGCCGTGTCGACCTCAGCATCATTGGGTTGGTCGCTGAAGCAGTTGAGGCAGAGGTGGCTGTCGGAGGTGTGGAGGAAGATCTGAGGGAATCTGTAGACGGCGTCTAGGGCACTGCTCTATTGTGATGGATCGTTCTGTCGTTGGAGCAGCTCCGGTGAGCCGTAAGACGTCAAGGCTGAAGCAGCACAAGACAGACATCGTCAATCTCAAGTGGGATTCTAATAGCATCTCCAATAGATGATGTAAAATGGATGTAAAATTAACATCACCAAAAACCACCTGACTACAATAGATGAGGTAAAAACTGTTGACTCTGAACTTAACTGTCGAAACTGAAATTTACTGTGGAATCTGAATGCTACTGTCGAAACTAAATGCAATGGTAGCAGAGAGGCACTTGACATGTAGTTTAGGAAGGTCCCGCAGTTCATCTTCAACCTGCACCCCCCTGAGCCGCCAGCCACCACCGGCCGAACCGCCGGCCCCAGCGCCGCCTCGCCGCCCTGAAACAACTCGCCACCACCGCCCCGGCCAGCCCTCTAGGCCCCCCGCCCCCACCCTGAACCCTAAGATAGATAGTGGGGTACCTCTCCGGCGAGCCCCCGTCCCCGCTGCGGGTGGTTCTTCCTTAACTTCGGCAAGCCTCCCCCCAACCCCTGAAAATCGACTAACCCAAAAGTCGATTCAGTCGACTGAAGTGTGGCTTAATCGGAGCAGAGCAGCAGCACGAGCAGTTGGGCGAGCGAGCGATCGAGCGAGAGCCGGAGCAGCAGCAGCAGCGCAATCGAGCGAGCGAGAGCCAGAGCAGCAGCAGCAGATCCGGCTGGTATGGACGCCGCCGCCGAAGGGGCCTCGCACTGGGGGAGAGCCGTCGTGGAGATGTCGCCTGCGGTCCCGGCTTCAAGGTAGCCACTCCATGGGGGTGCGGGATGGAGCACCGTTGGTGCCGGGAGGTCGAGTTAAGGATAAGGTGCGATGCGATGAGTGTACAACCTCTTTGGTGGCGCCGAATAGGCCTCGGCTTCGTCCGAGGAGTCGGTGAGGATGCTGTGGTTCCGGTGGAGCAGGTTAAGGCGGCGCTGTGGGGATGGAGCAGCCGCGATAGACGAGGCGATTGTCAAAGCAACTCCTTGGAGGTGGAGGACGGGGCGGCTGAACCGGTTGGACGGTGAGATGGACGACGAATCCTCATCCAGGGAGGTGGACAAGGGACGTCAAGCTGTTGCGGTGGACGACATCGTCGGGGAAGAGGCTTCGGCTGGGCAACGGTGACATGGCGGACGAAGGAGGGTGGGGTTTCTTGGCTGGAGCGGAGAGGTTATGGCGGCCTGGGATTTCAAATGGCGAAAAGGGGGCGATGGGAGCGGGTGAAGCATGACTTAGGGACGTGCTTGTCGAAAATGTAGGGTGTGTTACAAAAGTACCCCCACCGATTTGAACTAGCGGCCCTTTCGCTCAGGGTAGAAGGGGATTTCGTGTCGGGATTGCGTTGTAGGATTTCGGCGTTGTAATTCGGATAGCAAGGCGCGGGTTGTGAAGGCGCCAGTTTTGGGAGCACAATATCTGAATTTTCGGGATATAACAAGACGCGGGTTGAATTTTGGGGACAAGCCTAACGTGTAGTAATATTGTACTTGTACGTACCAAATCAATTCGCACTTCCCTCAACCAAAAGGAAAACAAAAAAATAAAACTATTCACACCACACAAAGAGAGAGTCTTGCCCCGTTTTACTATACAAATGCTATTCAAAGCTACTCCCTCCTTCCATCTATATAGGGCCTAATGCGTTTTTCGATGCTAACTTTGACCAAATATTAGAGCAATGATATATGACATGCAACTTACACAAAGCACACCGTTAACTTCGTCTGTGAAAGGTTCTTTCAATGATATAATTTTCACATTGTGCATGTCATGTACTATTAATCTTGTCAATAGTCAAAGGCGGTCTTAAAAATCTCATTACGCCCTATATAGATGGAAGGAGGGAGTATGAATCCATGTTATGTCCGATTAAATTTTTTCGCTTGCTGTATAATGCATGTAACCTACTCATACCAACATTTTAGTGCATTCCAAATGTCTATACTACCACTGCAATTCGAACTAAATTTGAATTTGTTTCTCTATTTCAATAAGAATCTACAATCATGATTGTTGCCAACTTCAACCATCATAGTTTCCTTGCTATCCGCCAGATATAAATCGGACGGCCTATAATGCAGGATGGCAGGCACACCATCATCAACAACTCCGTTTTTTATAAGAGTAGAGATAAAATATATTAAATGTAGTATAACATGTTCATAAACACACCATGTGTATCACCGTTATATATATTCACACATGCGTCGGTTTAAAACACTATGATAAATTCTTCAAATATCCAATTCGCTTTTTATAATGAAGTATATATGATCTCTATTCGTCTTTTACACCCACACAACCCTCTTATCTTTGTAGCTAGCGCTAACTTTCTCTTGTGCATGCACACGCCCGCATCCCTCTCACCCTCCCTCAGCATTCTCTAGCTCCATCGCGCAAATTCGTCTTTTCACTTTAGGTCGTTCACCCACGGTGTGTGTAGGCCCCCAGCTCCTTCTTTACGGCACACATCGATCGATATGCCTCTCTAGCCAGGTGTGCCTAGCACAAACACAAGCTTCCCCTCTTCTCTTGTCACCGTCCATGCCTCACTCCCACCACTCTTTTCATCGTTCTCGTACTCGCACACTCCTCCCCGCTCGATATAGTATGCCTCTCGTACCACCTCCTACATGCATCCCTCTATCTCTATCCTTCTCCTCGTGCCTCGTTTGCTTCTAACACACACATGCATGTATACCGATCGATCTCCCAACATATACCTGGATCGACTTTAACTACCCCCCCCATCGATCGACGTACCTCACAAGTTATGTCTCTCCTTTCTCTAACAAAGGGCGATTGATCTTCCTATGTAGTTATGTCTGCTTACCACAGCCACATCGTCCCCCCTCATCATTCGTGCATGCCTCCTGACCCGTCTCTCACACGCACGTGCACAGACAACAAGCAGCCATCTCCTCTCTTATTGATATTGCGGGCGTGCCCTCCGTTTGTCTAGCAAGCCTATCCCACCATTTGTTAGAAGCAACTCCACTACCACCCCCTCCAACACTCTAGCTCTGTCTCTCTCCCAACCTTATTCCTCTCCTGCACATATGCATGGATGCCGATCGATCTCCCTTAATACATGAGGCAGATCGATCTCCTTAATACATGAGGTAGGCCTCTCTCCTCCTCCACACATATACCAGCCATTGTACCTCTATAGTTAATTGGGCCTCCCTCTTCCCCCACCACACACCGATAGTCGAGCGCTGCAGGTAGGTATCCATGCCACAGAGACAAACTGCACATGTCCCCTCTCACGTTCCAGTAGGCCAGCCACTCTATATCTTTGACGTGGGCACACACAAATTCGATGGCACTCTTTATCGATCGCGCGCGCACACACACACACATCATCCCTCTTTTTGATTCTATGGACACCTCAAGCCGGTGATACCTCCACTCTCTTCTCGTGGATCGCCCCCTCTATATATATGTTATATCCAGGACTCTATTTCACACACATTGCATATGTTACATTTTTTGATTGAACCCCCCCCCCCAAAAAAAACTCTCAAGAACCCACACACTATATCTCTCTAGGTTTGTATCTCTCTCACACAACCCCATGTAGGTGGTGTACGTATACAAGAAGAGAATAGGTGCATCGTGCACGTACTCACGCTTCGTGCCCAGCCACACCTGCGCGGGTACACGGTGGAGCTCATTTCTTTACGTAATGGCAGCCCACGTGCTAATTTGAACGCCTGTAGCGGTTGTTTACCTAGGGAGGTCGTGTACCACGCCTGCACGAAACAAAGTTCGACTTGACGCGTTGCCGCGTTATTTTTAAATAAAGTTATAGCGCTCAATGGCACGTACACAGAATATAAAACGATTTTTATGGAGAAAAAGGTAGTCCGCTCACTATATACAATGGAGCCTTGCGTGCCTGGTTTGTCGCTCTTCAGAGTATCTCACACAAGGCTGCGGTGGCCTCTCTCTCTCTCTCACCGTTGGTCACTGATCCAGCCGCATCCCGTCCGCCGGGGGAAAGGGAGTGCGGTGGCCTCTCTCTCTCTCACCGTTGGTCACTGATCCGGTCGCATCCCGTCCGCCGGGGGAAAGGGAGGAAGTGCATCGTTTCTCCGTTCGACGGCGCCGAAGCAGCACGTCCTGATCTGCGGTACACGTCATCCTCTCTGACCAAGCTCCGGCGCGGCAGGGCCTACGCCACCTGCTCGCAGATTCCGCCCGCCGCCGCTCACCTAGTTACATCCCGACGACCTCCAGGTATCCCCTCCGGCCTTGCTCCACTGCCCGTCTTCCCACGTCGCTGCATGTGGATCTTCCATAGTTCTTTGCCCAAAACGTAGCTCGTCCAGCGTACTTTCCATATTGCATTCTCGTCCTCACACCGTTTTAGACAAACACAACTGTGTTGTTATTTTCCCTTAGGGCAAGGAATATGCTTCTTTTTTGTCGTCGCATGTGTCATCAACTGTTATTGGCCAGTAATTGTTTCCTTTCTACCTCTTTTTTGCAAACAGGGCTATCCATTTCACCTCGTTGCTATTGCGACCTTTTGGTGAACTGCACAAATCACTTTTTTCTTAAGAGTGTTTTGTGCAGTTGTACTAAAATGTCACATGGGCAACGTCTCTACATTTCAGTGCGACTGCACAAAGGGAGATTGGTTTTGCTCTATCCTCCTCATCCAACTCCGAGCCTAATCTTCTCCAACTAGTTAGTCTTAAGAGAGACTGCAAAGGTGACCGGCTTCTATTTATGTGTTTATTGTTTCATCAGCAGTCCTCTATTATCGTAATCACACTTAATATCTTTGGAACAGGGACGCTCAGCTCTATTTTAGTGGAACTGCACAAAATGATCGGAATGTTGCATGCT
The DNA here is from genome assembly GCF_018294505.1 of Triticum aestivum. Taxonomy (NCBI): domain Eukaryota; kingdom Viridiplantae; phylum Streptophyta; class Magnoliopsida; order Poales; family Poaceae; genus Triticum; species Triticum aestivum. The sequence goes on from NC_057813.1 coordinate 652,493,210, forward strand.
CCAGACAGCTACTTTTTTCCCAACATGCCTTGTTGATTTAGACTCGTACTACTGCGCTTGGCTCTTCGCCTCTTCGTGAAGTCGAACAATGATGGTACTCCGCATGTTGGGTACTACAGTGTATGCCTCTGACAATCTGACACCGAATGGACTGATGCATGTCCACCGAGGGTAGGTTGCATTAGTCAAAAGGCGTAAGCGAGCTTCACCTTGTCCTGCAAGCTTCTCCTCGTTCTGCGAGTTGACGGGACACACCAAAAAGTAGTGCTAGTCCATACTCCCTCCTTTCCGGTTAATATGGCTTAATCTTTTTTGCGGGTAAATGAGAGAGCTTTATTCATATATAAGCATTCTTAGGACGATCAGCCAAGACACTGGTCACTAGGAAGCGAGGTACCCCGCAAAAAAGAAGTAGGAAGCGAGGTGTTTCATCAAGCCAGCTCTCGGCCACATTCAAAGTGCAGCAAGCACGGTTCGCACGAAGATGCGCCGCAAGGTTTGCTAACCTGTTTACATGCTGAATAACAAAAAAAGAGGAAATATTACCGAGCGCTACTATTTGTAACAGGATATGAGCCAGAATTAAGCGAGAATTGTGGCGAGTGTTCCATGCAATCAACTTCCATTAGTCACATGCGAGAACCCTCGAAGAGAACCAAATGTGTTGAAGATTGCTTTATCACATTTTAAAATTATAATAAGAGTGCAGACGCTCCTCCATCCGGTTCCTAGTACTAGTATAGTACGTACCTTTATAGACTATATTAGTAGTACTAGTACTAGTAAACTTTGCGCTTGGCTGTTCGCCTATTCGGGAAGTCGAACAATAGTAGCACTAGTAGTATAGTGTATGCTTCTGGCAATCTGACACTGAATTAACTGTTGCACGTCCACCGCCTGAGCGAGGGAGAGCTTGCATTAGTCAAAAGTTTCTCCTTGTCCTGCGAGCCACCGCGCGCAAGTAATGCTAGTCCATACTGCCTCCTCTCCGGTTAATATGGATTAATTTCAAACGAGATAAATACACTGTCTGCCACTGTATATTTGTAAAAATACGGTCAGTGGACTTCATAATACGCTCATTGCGCTCAATATATATATTTTCCGGTGTTTATACGGTCACTAGCTCACCCTGACTGAGTATGTGTGTGCATGCACGTGTAGGTTGAGCACTTAGCATGACCGTGGGTGTTCCGTCGTGTGCTCGGACATGCATGCATTAGGGCGCCGTGTGCATTTTTGCATCCATGTGTACGTGTGACTGTTGCATACATGTAGGGGGAGTACGTGTAGGGGCCACTAAGGAGCAGTCAAATCACACAATAAGTTAGACGGAAGAAGCAACCATCATTTCACTCTTGAATGACACGTACGCAATATAAAATGGTTGATATGGAGAGAAAAAGAAAACCACTATATATACACTAGCAGGAGCCTAAGCTACAAGCCTGCTTGCTAAGGTTGCTCTCTTCACAAGCATAGAAAGAGGGGCCTGATCCCGCAGCTGGGGGAAGGGAACAATGTTCTGCGTAGACGCGCTCGACATCTGCGAGGGAGAAAACCCATAGTCGATGCGTCCCAATTGGGGGTCACCACGGTATGGGCCGATGCCGCTTCCCAACCGCACTTCTAGGTACAGCCCGACGTCCCAGGTAGTCCATCTCCCTTTTGGAACCGGCTTGCTCCATTGTCGTAGCTCCATCTCCATGTCGATCTTTCTCTACTTCTACCGGCTTCTACTTGTGATGAGTTTATGTCTCATGAACTAGTGCCAGTACTATTATTCTAATGACACTTCTTCAATATCTTTGCTACCAGGGATGCCCAGGTCAATTTTAGTGGAACTGCACAAAAGCATCGTATGATCCGAGGGTGCCAGCCGTCTTTCCTTCGACAGGTTCTACCTGGCCAGGGAATTAAATCATGTTTAGGGTTTAGGGTTTAAGTCATAGTGACCCCATCAGTAGTTTTTCTTTCGTACACGCTCTCACAACTTTTTTCTTTAGTTGTGAAGTAAATATTGGCTATGATCTGTGAATCATTGAGATGCATCAGCATGCGTGTTAGTTTTCCTTTGTATTTGATGGAATGTTGTAACGGGGCAACCTTGGAATAGGAATGAAAATGGAGTGGAAAGTTTCCGTTTTTCCGGAGAAAAAATGGAAACGGAGAGAAACCAACGTTTCGTTTCGTTGGATCGCGCCATCGAGCAAAACCAATGTTTAAATCATGTATGTCATGTTCGTGTCTCACCCTCCTCCACGGCTCGACCCCACACGGTCGCTCGGCATGCCACTCACCGCAAACCGAGTATACGATAACTTTCCCGCCTGCTTGTCGATGGATCGCACCATGGAGTACTACTAGCACTACTGGAAGAGATTGACGAGTTGGGGGAGGACAGCTAGCTGTAGCACGGACTGCCAAGAACTTTTTACATGCATGTTGTAGCCGGCTATTGCGACCTTTGAACGTGGAGCAGCCGCGTGCACCCGGAAGCGGCGCGAGCGACGCTCTCTCGGACGGCGCGCCGCTTCAATGCCGGCGCCAGTGAGAGGTTGCGTCCGCTCTGGCCGGGCATGAATGCGGCACTGACCGTTTCGGGCGGGAAGCACGCGCGGGTGATGAAGAGGGTTCGGGTTGGTCAGGACCGGCCGTGGCAGCGGTCCGGACATGCGCAAACAAGAGATGTTGTACGTTAATATTGCTGCGTATATAATTAACAACATAAATAATGTGCCAGTTGGACAAATAGGATTGGAGATGGAGATGGAAATGTAATTTTACGTAAACATGGATATGCATGTCTATGTCTATGTGTGTGTGCGCGACGACTCTCGCGACCTGGAAGCGGGGGCGTGTTTTTGATCGAGTTTTCTTTCTTGGTACGTTAGAAAATCAGTTTGTCTAATTCACATCTAGATGTTATTTAAGGATATTACATCTAAGCTCCCACAAGTATATAATGTAGCAACAAGAAACAAAAAAAGTAGGACAAAAAAATAGACCACAAATAGAGTGGACATCAACTTAGACATTTAGATGTGTCCTAGAAAGACCCTTAAAAAATTGTCCGCCAGTTTTCATTTCTTTTTTCAGGGAACACGCGTATTCTATTTAAAACCACTGCTGTGGAGAGATTTTTTTACTCCATTATAGCCTCTTGTTTGATAGAGTTTCTCGCATCTCGCTCTCTCACCCTCTCCATATCAAAACAAGATGACAGTGTCCACTCTATCTCTCTCCTCACCGGTGGTAATAGATCCGGCCGAATCCCGTCCACTGCGGGAGGTGAGGAGGTGCAGCGTTGACGTTGTCGCCGTCGGTGATGGAGGGAGCCGATGCGCACCGTCCTCTCGGAGCCGGCGCTGGCGCGGACGAAAATCCTCCGCGCCCTTGTTCGCTGTCGTCGTGTGGGCAGATCCTGCCCGCCCGCCTAAATGACATCTCGCCCACCTGAGGTATAACTTCTTGTACTGGTCCAGCTCCCCGGGTCAATGCGTGCGGGTTTTCTTCTATGCGACTACTCCCCAGCTCCCCATGCATAGTAGCTAGGGTTGGTCGGCTGGTCCAACATCACCTACTAGTACTATTATAGAGGAAATGCCACTCGAAAAGTGTTCCTGATTTATGCCTTGGTGGAGGTATACATGTTGTTTCGAGAAAAAGTACATGGTGGTTGTGCGGTAATTGTCCATATCGTGGTAGTACTATCACTGGTTAAATGAAGAAATGCTTTTTTTCCCGGGTATCCTAGTTTAGTACCCAATAAGATATAATTATGATGCTTCTGTTTGTTGGTGTACTTTTCATTAACCCTTTTTATATTTTTGGTAACAGCGATGCGTGTCTCCATACCCGGGCATGTCTTCCTCAATTTTAGTGGAACTGCACAAAATTGGATGGCCATTGTTGTTCCGCCTCACTGTCCTCTGCCATGTGGTTCTTCCTTCCTCGAGCTTGATTACTGAGGAGAAACAGACCACAGTGAGGATTTGTCAAACTTCATAGGTGCCTCACCCAAACTTGATGCCAAATGGATGATGCATCACCACGATGACCTATCGATGCTCATGGTTGCGCCTCATGGTTGCGTCGGCTGGTGAAGCTGATCGATTTTCAATGAAAAACAAGCTGTCTTCCATCAGTGCTCTTGCTTGTTACGCACAAAGATGATATCCTTCGTCAGTTCACCTTGGTTGCGTTGGAGACGCAGTCGTCTTTCACGTTGGTGCAATTTTATCACACAATTGGCTATGAACCAAATGTTTCCTCGAAGAAGGATCGACGTTGGTACTAAGAGCATAAGTTTTGTATTGATTTCTAAGCCTTCTCACAACTTTGTCTCCAGCTCCCCTGTAATTTTATTTGTCCAGCTATTAACTTTGATTTAAAAAATGGTGTGGACTAAAAACCCGGATGGACGTAGTAGCCCTCCATTTTTATTTACTCCGCATATTAGATTTGACTGAAGTCAAACTTTGTAATACTCTCAAACCTTTCCGATAATTGAAATTAAAATTCTTTATTTGTACACACTCTCACACGTTTCCGATAATTTGGCGCATGTGTGGTTGTTCACTTAAGGGAGGGTAGTGTACCACACGTGAAGGACAGGAAGTGCGACCAGGACGCGTGGGCGTGGATCGTTAGTTCATCGGAAGTAGTACTAGTTTTCTTCACTGTACATTAAATAAAGAGTTTCGTTTCGTACTTACACAATTTAAAACGATTGTTATGGAGAGAATAAGAAAACCACTCCACTATATATTAGTCGTATACACACGAGAGTACTATATGGATGCAACTTCATTGACTTAGTGCACCTGCCTTTGGGTTTATGACAGGTGGGCCCAAAATGTGGCTGGCTCACCTGTCATACAGCCAAAAGCAGATGGAGTGAAGGCACCGGAGCTCAGTCCATACTACATTAGTATATATATAAGCGGGAGCCTCAGCGCTTGTTCGCTAGGGTTTGCACTCTCCACACGCTCGCCGTAATACATATATGTTACACGCTGGAGGCTCAGCGTTCATTTGCTAGGGTTTGCTATATTCACAGTCTCTCACCCTCTCTTCACCAGATCTAAACAAGACTGCGTTGGTCTCTTGTCTCTCTCTCCCCCCTCACAGCTGGTGAAGGAGGCGTTTGTATCCCGTCGCACCGGGAAGGGGAGGAGGTGCAACGTTAACTCTATCGCCTTCGGCGAGGGAGGCAATCCACTGCCAGCTGCGCTGTTCTCTTTCACCCAGTGCCTGTGCGGGAGGGCCACCGATCCCTTCTTCCTCGGTGTCGTACGTAGTGTGGGCAGATCCGGCCTCACGCCGCACGCCTTGCCACATCCTGACGACCCTAAGGTATAAGTTTCTCTGAAACCGTCGTTGCTCTAGCTGCATGTGGATCTTTTTCGATCTGTAGTCGAATCTAGGTCTTGGTTCAAAGAGGAAAGAAAGGTGCGGTGGGTTGGAGCATGAATCTAGGACGTGGTTCAATGAGGAAAGGAGGGAGGAAAAGTAGTATAGACTGGATATCCAGCCACTTTGTTGGTCGAAAAGGGAAAAATGGGGTAACCCAGTACACACATCTATAAGGAACCAATCTCTTTATTGAAAATGAAAATAAACTGGGGGGCGAGGGGTCGGGTAGTTTCTGCAGGACTAGATTTGCTGCCCTCACATAGGAAAAAAGTTCAAAGAGAACAAATATGGGACCAACACAGATATGCTGCTTGCCTACATACTCTGCATCACCCATTTATACGTGTGGACGCACATGGTGCTAGCATGTCCCATACAACTATTTTGCTATTGTTAATCTAAGAATGCCGCCGAAAAATTGAAGTAATGCCACTGTTAAAAGTAAATCACATTTTTTAACGAATGTTGTTTCAAGAGAGTGTCTCTGTTAATATGAATCAATGCAACCGTTTTAGAAATGCTACTATCCTACTTTGTTTTCCATCCAAGATAAGTTAGATGCTTCTTTCTGTCACCGTTTGTTTCATCCTCCTTTATTGGCAAGTAATTGTTTCCTTTTTTGCCTCTGTTAAAACAGGGGTATCGATTCAACTTGTTGCTATTGCGACATTTTGCTTCGCTACTCGAAACACTTATGTTTTAAGAGTGTTTTGTGCAGTTCAACTTGAATGTCACACTGGTGACTTTGCTTAATTTTGGTGGAACTGCACAAAAGGAGATCCGAGATTTGTTTCCAGTGTTCCTATCGAGTTGTTTCAAATTTTGGTCTCAACCACATGATATCTATTCAACTTGTTGCTATTGCGACATTTTGCTTCACTACGCAAAACACTTTGCTTGATTTCAGTGCAACTGCATAAAAGGAGATTGGATTTCCTATTCGTGTTTGCTGATTCGTATTTTATCCTGGTGTTCTCATGAAAGGTCAGTACAGGCCTTCATCCACATGATTGTGCAGTGTGCTTTGAGATGTTGTGCTACCTGTACTGGTACTATTTTAAATAAATGTTGAATTGAAGCTATTGTATTGCTGTCTTTTCCCATTAAGTAGTGAACACAAATGGGACCAACCTAGACATGATGCTTGTTGCTTTGTTACAACAAACTCTGCATCACCCCCTTTATAAGTAGATGGAAGCACATATTGTTGTTGTGCCCACTCTCCCCTAGAACTGTTTATGCTTTTCGTTAATCTAATGCCGCTGGTAAAATTAAGCAATGCCACTCTCAGAATTAATTAACTATTGAATCTTAGTTCAAAACTGCAACACTTGTTAGGAATGGTACTATCCTGCTTTGTAGTTCTTTCTACATGTTTAACCAAGGTATTGTTAAGATAATGTCTCTTTAAAAATGAATCAGTTGCATTGTTTTAGGAATGGTACTTTTCTGCTTTGTCGTTCTTTATACATGTTGAAACAAGGCATTGTTAAGATAATGTCTTAGTCAATATGAATGAATCACACTGATGGAGAATTGCTACTCTCCTGCTTTGTTTCCCATTAAGACAAGTCATCAACCGTTATTTCTCAGTAATTGTTTCCCTTATACCTATTGTTGCTTACAGGGATATCAAAATTAAAGCTCGGTTTTATTCCGACTTCGATTTTAGTTGAACTGCACAAAAGGAGCCAATGTGTCCAAGGCAAACTGCTGCGTTACTGGGTCCAGTTGGTCGTTCCACTTTGCAGAAAGAAGCAGTCACTGGTTGCGGTACATTACAGAAGGAATGACCGAGAAGCTTTACAGAGTATTATTAGACACCGGTGACATGACTAGTCTGCAGAGACCATTGGCAATTTAACAACATGTGGAGTGCCCTGGGCAAAAAGTGCCCAAACAAGTACAAGAAGCTACGACAGGACACGATCATAGGCATTACATATTTTGAATGGGAAAAGCTTGTCAAAGTTTAATCATTGATGTTAGCAAGAAGACGTTAGTTTAATATATTGGAATTGGAAAACCTTGTCAAAATTTGCTCATTGATGTTAGCCAGAAGACATGCATTTGAAATTTTTTAGTGGGACGCCCTTGCTGTGAGTAGCGTCGAGTGTTTTTTCCTATTCCTATGTTCAGTTTAGAAGTAAATAGTTACTCTGCTGAGATATTCCTGTGTTAAGAGTTTGTTCTGAATATTGTCTATGTAATGCCAGGCCTTGTGTTTGATTGCAAAGTTGAGCTTGGAATGTTGTGGCATGCGGCATCACGAGCTGTTCACCGTGCCTCCTGAGAATAATGCTTCGTATTGTTTTGCATGTCGATCTAATGCCAGTGATTTGCTTGTTAAGAAGATCATCCTCTTCTGTTGTTTCCGTGCGTAAGAAGTTCATCGTCTGATGTTTCATTCATAGCCTATACGACATGTCGGGTAGGTTAGACGTGAAACTATATGATCTTCCGACCAACTCATGATATTAGGCCGTGATTGGATCGTTGTTTTCCAACCAAAACCGCTTGTAAAACTGACGCTTGTAAATTAAAGCAAATGGTCTCGGGCGAAGGCGCTTGGTTGGTCGATTTCGACTAGTAAAATATCGGAAGTACTTCACACACGATAAAAACATTGAATGACACTCGGACGATTGATAATCCAGCCGTTAGCTGCTATTTCGGCCTTGCCCATGGATGGCATGATACGCTCGTCATGCATGTATCGTCTGGTAATGTCGTCCATATAGCAGTGCTCATAAAATATACACTGGTCTCTCAAATTACACGCGTAACCCATCGGTTTTACTTACAGACCTTGGGCCTTCCGATGACGAGTAAATTACACTTGTATGTTAATACAGGTTTGAAATAAACCAAAGCTCCCAAGCGCGGCCTTACCGTTTCATGCTGTCTCAGTTTCTCGAAGGTGCTCATAGGTGTTCGATGATCCTGGCTTCCTGAATGAGCAGCGGGCGCTGTATCAGACCTCCGTAGGGCCTGCGAGGCCCTCTCCGTTGTCCTTCGAGTTGTTGCGCTCGCCGTGGCGCCGAGCATTGTTAACATGGTCAACGGACATGAGGATTTAGGAAATTACTTTATTTTGAGTGGATGACACTAGGGACCCACTAGGGCCATAGCCGTACGTATGCAAGTGCCTCCTTATTTTGTACAACTATTTTTTTTTCTTTCTCCTGGTTTCCTGACATCACGGTCCCACACCATTGTCAACCTATATAGTCAATATAAACGAGAGAATTGCACAAGGTGCGGCCGACAGCTGGGACCAAGCAGCTCGAGCAGTATTTGTATTTTTGAGGCGTGAGCACTGCAGAGTTTTTCTTGGCGATGATTTCGTTGTTGTTCAGAGGAGAGCAGGGTATTAACTGGGCGGGCTATGGCCCGTCTAGCCCAGGCCAGATATCCAGCCCAGATACTACTTTTTTCAAGATGAAAATAGCTAGCCCAGCTATACGTCTTTTTCAGGAATACCCAGGCCAGGTCAACTTGTTATTCTCCGCCCCACTGGGCTGCAAATCTTTCCTAGGAGGGATGCATTAGGCTTAACAGGAAAATGGGCTTTAAAAATAATAAATGGGATGTAATTATAAAAACTAGGCAGTAACTATAAAAAATGCAGCAAACACGAAATTAGTTTATAAAATATTATTTATGGATTTTGGAAATCTTAAATTTTCATTGTTGCGCGCGCAATGTTTCGTTGGATTTTTACGTAATACAAATTTATATTTAATCTAACTAGAAATTTTGGGATAAAAATATTTCGGATCCCATCAAAATGTGGGAAATTTTATTGAATTCTGTCTTCAACGGTTGGTTGAAATTATTAATCGTTGTCCTAGCTAGAAAAAGGGCTGTACTTTTAACAAACTGTAAATGGGATGTTGTAAATTCCATTAGAATTCAAAAATGGGATGTACATTCTTACAAAATGCAAATGGGCTATAAGTTCTCTGCCACACACTTATGGGCCTACTAAGTGACCCGTCCCCTAAAAAAATAAGTTGACGTGTATGCAAGGCTTTGTCAACTTATTATAGTTAACACACGGTTCTTGCAGCAGTGGCCGTTGGATATCTATCCAACGGATGTCGTGCTTCTTCTTCAATCTCGGATATTCTTAGCTTCGGCCGCCCAAAAAATGATTCCTCCCCCTCACATCTGGGGCGCACCGTTTCGGAGGCTGACCTGTGGGCCTACTAAGTTGGATCATACCAAGGGCTTTGTAAATTTAGTCAATATAAACGATTCTAGCTTCAGTGACCGTACGATGTCCATCCAACGACCATAGTGCTTCTTCAACCTCTGGTCTTCTTGGTCCAGCCGCCCAAAGCAGTGGCGGTCGTGCCGCCTGCTCCTGCCTCCCGTGGCCGTCTATGCTGCCGCGGAGGCCTCACCGCCCCATACTACTCCCACCGCTGGCCAGGCCATCCCTCCACTCACCCACACCCCCTGTTATTCTACGACGACGACAGCCTCACACCGCAGCCGAATGAGTGAACCCTCGTACTCCTCTCCGTGCGGGCTTCCACTACTGAGTCTTCCCCGGCTCCGTGTCGTCCCCTTCCTAGGCGTCTCCGTCGTCCATCGCCCTGGTGCTCTTGGCGCAGCATGGTCAACGTGGTCAATGACTGACTTCCATCGGAAGAGTACTGCATGTGGAGAGGCTGACAGCTGGGTCCACGGTGGCCGCAAGGAAGTGCCTCCTTATTACGCGCAAAATAATTATTCCTCCACCTGACAGCAGGGACCCACCAGACGGGCCACCTTATTTCACGAAAAAACGTTTCCCCACTGACTGCTGGGACCCATCAGATGGGCCACCGTATTTCGTGAAAAAAACATTCCCCCAGCTGTCAGCTCGGACCCACCGGAAGTGCCTCTTTATTACGCACAAAAAAATGAATACTCCCCCTGCTAGCTGGGACTCACCTTGGTGGGAAGCTGACTTGTGGGCCTACTAAGTTGACGGGGACGGAGGGCTTTGTCAACTTAGTCAATATGAACGATTCTAGCTCCAGTGACCGTACGATGTCCATCCAACAGCCGTAGTGCTTCTTCAACCTCTGGTCTTCTTCCTCCAGCCACCCAAAGCAGCGTCGGTCGTGCCGCCTGCTCCTTCCTCCCGTGGCTAGCTATGTTGCCGCGGAGGCCTCACCGCCCCCTACTATTCCCACCTTAGGCCAGGCCCTGCGATGACGACAGCCTCACACCGCAGCCGAACGAGTGAATACTCATACTCCTCTCCGTGTGGTCATCCACTGTCGCGTCTTCACCGACTCTACATCGTCCCCTTCCTAGGCCTCGCAGTCGTCCACCGCCCCGGTGCTCTCAGCGCGGCGTGGACAATGTGGTCAAGGAACGACTTCCATCAGACGTGGACTGTACGTCGAGAGGCTGATAGCTGGGTCCACGGTCGCAGCAAGGAAGTGCCTCCTTATTACGTGGAAAATAATGATTCCTCCACCTGACAGCAGGGACCCACCGGACGGGCCACCGTATTTTGCGAAAAAAATGTTTCCCTCCTGACTGCTGGGACCAACTAGCTACACCTTCGCACGCAAGGAAGTGCGTCCGGGCAAAAAAACCAAAACGATTCGCCCCCTTGACTGTTGGGACCCACCAGCTACATCTTCGCACGCAAGGAAGTGCCTGACAGTCGGGACCCACCTGGTCGAAGCGTACTTAGCGTTGTCATTCTGGTCATGAAAGTGTACGTACATACTGGTCGATGTAGAGGCACGCACGTGTCGTAGTAGAGGCACGCACGTGTCGTAGTAGAGGCATGCATGTAGCATGTACACGTACGTACAACGGCGAGGGTGCCAGAAAGAAAATACGACCACGTACATACATACGGGCAGGGTCTCGAACGCATACTCGTGCATACGTACATGGATGGGGCGGAACGGAGAAACAGAGTTGTCGTCGTGTTCATGGGGAGCCAACTGGCTGGGTTGGAACGGAATGTGTGGTCGTGTTCATCAGGAGGGCTTGGACGGAACAGGCGATGGAAACGAGGCCTGGCGTACCGCACAACGGAGGAAACGGACCTTCTACGTTCGGAACGGGGTCCTTTTGATCGGGAGGGGTGTGGCGTACCGCAAAACGGAGGAATGGACCTCCTACGGTCGAAATGGGGGTCCTGTTGATCGGGAGGGGTGTGGCGTACCACAAAACAGAGGAAACGGACCGCCTACGGTCGAAACGGGGGTCCTGTTCATCGGGAAGGGTGTGGTGTACCGCAAAACGGACAAAACGGACCTCCTACGGTCGAAACAGAGGTCCTGTTCATCGAGAGGGGTGTGGCGTACCGCAAAACGGGACTCCACAGGATACTGTTCATCTGCACCGTCGACCTCCTCCAGCCTCCACGGGCTACCGTCGACCTCCTCCAGCCTCCACGGGCTCCTGTTCATCCAGCCTCCACCGCGCGCTACTCCACCGGCTACTGTTCAACCACCCCTCCACCGTCTACTGTTCATCTATCCCTCCACCATCTATTTTTCATCCAGCCCTCCACACCACGGGGTCCTGTTCAACCACCCCTCCGCGGCCACCCCTCCACCGTCTACTGTTCATCCAGCCCTCCACACCACAGGGTCCTGTTCATCCAGAGGCAGCGCCACCGCTCACTGTTCATCCACCGCCCCCCTCACAACGCTCACTGTTCATCCAATCGATTGGCTTCAGTTAGCAGCAGTAGCGAAGGAATCGCTCCATCGGGTTCAGTTAACAGCCATCGATCGATCGCTCGGGTTCAGTAACGCGTAGCCTGCACTGCAATCGCTCGGGTTCAGTTAGAGCCCAATGCCTCGCTCGGGTTCAGTTAGAGCCAATGCCTCGCACACACGCGCGTACGTGTACGAGAGAAATGAGCATCGCTCGGCCCCCGACCTCCCACCGTAACCGGCAACTCCCCAAAATTTTCCTCCCCCTCGCTTCAACTACGGTTTTTTCCGTCATGGACGGCCCAAAGAATGTCATGCAACTGCGTCTCCGTCCCACCCAGGACGAAAAGCCCATTTTCTGTCATGATTTTTTGTCATAGAAGTAGGAGCCCACCACATCTACGATGATACTGGGTTTTGTCATAATTATCGTCATAGAAGTGTCATTTGTATGACAGAAAAAATTTCGTTCGGCCCAAAATGTCACGGATGTGTCTTTTTTTGTAGTGCTCGTACTCACCACGGTAGAGGATGCAGTTATTACGGCATGCCTGTATTTTCTGCACCTCTAACCCTAGAGGGCAGACAGCCTTCTTTGCTTCATACGTACTCTCTAGCAATTTGTTGTCCTTTGGAAGCATATTCTTTATCATTACCAGCAACTTTCCAAATCCCTTGTCAGATACACCATTCTCTGCCTTCCATTGTAGCAATTCCAGTGTGGTGCCCAACTTTTTTTGTCAGCTTCGCAATTCGGGTACAACAATTTCTTGTGATCCTCTAACATGCGCTGCAACTTCTTCTTCTCCAAATCACTTGCGTAGTTTCTCTTTGCATCGGCAAAGGCCCGACCTAGATCATCAGCGGGTTCATCTGATGCCTCTTCTTCAGCTTCTTCCCCCATTGTTGTATCATCGTATTCAGGGAACCCATGGCCAGGATAGATGTCGTCGTCCTCTTCTTCTTCATTGTTTTCCATCATAACCCCTCTTTCTCCGTGCTTGGTCCAAACATTATAGTGGGGCATGAAACCGGACTCAAATTGGTGGACGTGAATGGTTCTTGACATAGAGTAATTATGACCATTCTTATAGCCAGCACATGGACAAGGCATAAAACCATCCGCCCGCTTGTTTCCCTCAGCGGCAAGCAGAAAAGTATGCACGCCGTTAATGAACTCGAGAGAGCATCGGTCATCATACATCCATTGTCGGCTCATCTTCATTACACAACACCGAATAGACCAAATTAATAAAAGTTCATACATAAAGTTCATATACAACACTTAATTAAATGCAACATACAAATAACTCTCTAGCTAAAGAATATAAATGCAACAACAAATGTGATCAAGATCGCAACTAAGGTAACAATTGATCCAACAGCATAATGATACCAAGCCACACTATCAATGGCATATTTTCTAATCTTTCTAATCTTCAAGCGCATTTTCTCCATCTTGATCTTGTGATCATTGACAACATCGGGAACATGCAACTCCAATTGCATCTCCTCCCCCTCAATTCTTTTTCAATTTTTCTTTCAAATACTCGTTTTCTCTTTCAACTAAATTTAACCTCTCGAGAATAGGGTCGGTTGGAATTTCCGGTTCACATACCTCCTAGATAAAAATATCTATGTCAACTTGATGGGCATAATTTTTCATAAACACGAAATGCAACAACTAGTTTTAAAAGAGAATATACCACATCCGAATCATAACAAGGACGAGGGCCAACGGGGACGGACATCAAAACCATGGCACTATGTATAACAAACAACATACGGGTAAGATAATTATATGAGTAACTATATATCCAAATCACACAAACATTAATTTGGTCATGTAAAACATTCATGAACAAGAGCCTCACCACAAGGTGGTGCCGGCGACGGGATGGTGCGAGCGATCGACGGTGGTTACGACGGAGATTTAGAAGGCACTAAGTAAACCACACCTACATATGCAAACTAAGTGTTATTTTTTACCTCAAATTACATATAAATCAAATACTAGCACATATAATTCCTCCCAAATTACTAAACTCACAAATTAATCACTATACAAAGCATTGCAAGAGCTAATCTAGCAATGAGATATGAAAGGACAAGGTTGCTAACCTTTGTGATCATTTGAATGGATGGGGGCCTTCAAATCTTGACAAATTTTGGGCAAAATGTGTGATGAGCTCGAGGAAGAGAGGGGAGGAACATAGGAGGAGAGGGGAAAGGGGAAGAATAGAGCGAGCTCGGGTGGACGAAGGGTTTATGTAGGATGACCTTCAGTAACGGTTCGTGGCATGAACCGGTACTACAGGTGCTGGAGCGGCCCCAGACTGACAACATCCTGCCACCACTCTCTTTAGTACCGGTTCGTGGCACGAACCGGTGCTAAAGGTTCGCCACCAACCGGTGCTAATGAGAGCGGCCGGCTAGCCGTTGGAACCGGCACTAATGGACACATTAGTGCCGGCTCAAAATCAAACCGGCACTAATGTGCTTCACATTTGACCCTTTTTCTACTAGTGATAATCATAGCCTTCTTCTTGTACCAGTATTAAGGGGTCACCAGAGCCATCATAATCATAGCCTTCTTCTTCAATCCCCTGTCCTTCCAGACCATCGCTGTCATTGAGAAACGACGCAACGACATCACTTCCTTTTGCAATTATGTCCCCCAACATTGCTTCTGTTGCTTCCTCTCGGGGGTGCTCCATAGTTTCTGCAAATATTTTCAACGTGGCAATTATTATTCAAACATGCAGATGGATATATTAGTGGCAAACATAGAACTAGCAAGCTAATCATAATAAGGAATCATATTAGTGGCCTCAATGCTGCTTCTCTAGGGTTTGGTGTGGCCTCGGCAACGCTTCAAGGGTTTGGGGTGGCCTCGAGAGAATTTGTCGGGTAGGGGCGCGAAGGGAGGGGGTAGGAGACCAACATCATTTTTTTCTAGGGTTTGGGTGTCCTCGAGAGTTTTGGTCGAGCGAGAGAGTCGCGGGGGGTGCTCCCATGGTATAAGTTATCACGGTCGAGAGGAGGTATATATATCAATCGCCCCTCATGTCGAAGTTATCCGGGAGGGGGTTATATCGACAACGACGACATACATACATGGGAAAATAATGTTATCGGGGAGGGGGTATATCGACCCCCCCCCCTCGTGTTGAAGTTATCGGAAGGGGGTATATCGACAACGACATATACCCGATAAAAATTAAGAAGACAAAAGAAGAAATAAAAAGAGGAGAAGAAGAAAGGAATAGAAGAGAAGTGATCGAAGAAAAAAAGAAGAAAAAAAAGGAGAAGAAGAAAGGAATAGAGAAGAAGAAGAAAAAAATAGAAAATATTCTATTTTCTCTTCTTCTCCTCTATTCCTTTCTTCTTCTCCCCTTCTTTTTCTTATTTTTCCTCTTCTTATATATTTCTCCTCTTCTTCCTCTCCTCTTCTTATTTTCATTTGTCCTCTCATTCTTTTTCTTCTTCTTCCTTTCCTAGCAAGATATTTAAAAAAATTCTAAAAATTAAACTAACCTAAAATGTACTAAATCAGAGAACATATATAGATAAAACTTTTCTAAAAATCTAACTTGCATATATGTATACTTTAAAACATCATTACAATTGAAAAACAATACATGCATACATACAAAAAACATGTAAAAAATACATGCATACATATATAAACATACATAAAAAATACATATATCTAAAAAATACATACATATATGAAAATCTAAAAACATGTAAAAAATCTAACAAAAATTAAAAAAAGGAAATAATCTAATATAAATTAACCGGGGGCGGCTGGCGACGGCGACAGCGGGGGCGTCTAGCGACGGCGACGACGGGGGCGGCGAGGGCGCCGGCGCGCGGGGGCGGGCCGCGGGCAGGGGCTCGGGCACGGGGCATGGACCGGTGCGGCACCAGCGACGACATGGTCGAGGGCAGGGCGGTGCGACGACGACGTTCGAGGCAGGGACAACGCGACGACGGCGTCGGAGGCAGGGCGGCGAGGGCGCCAGCGCCAGGGGGCCGTCCGCGGGCAGGGGCTTGGGCGCGAGGCAGAGGCGACGACGGCGATGGCGACGAGGAGCTGCGCTGGGGCGGCGGGCGGCGGGGAAGACGAACTGAAAGAAAATTTTCAGAAGTATTTGTTTTATACCCAACCCTTTAGTACCAATTGGTGCCACCAACCAGGACAAATGCCACCCTTTAGTCCCGGTTGGTGCCACCAACTGGGACCAAAGGTCTCTTTTCAGCAGCCCATAGGGCGGGAAGCAGAGGCCTTTGGTCCCGGTTGGTGGCACCAACCGGGACTAAATGGGGGAATTGGTACCGGTTGGTGCCACGAACCGGTACCATTGCACCCTTTAGTCCCGGTTGCTGCCCGTGTCGCGGCCAAAGTTTAGTCGCACCTCGCTAGCTGAAGAGGGGTCGCACCTGTTTATAAGCGCGACTCTGCCCACCCATTTGAACTCCTCACTATTGTAGGACTACTGGTCTAAACTTGTGTCTCTGCATGTGGGCCTACTGGGCCGTCTGCGGGCCTGAATCCTGGTCCAATAGGGTTCCTAGTCGTGTTCAGGCCGTGGTGGCCCAGTAGGTGGCAATTTTTTTTTATTTTTTCCCAGTTTATTTGTTTTCTTTTTTGCTTTATTTATTTTATTTTATTTTGTTTTGTTTTGTTTATAATTACTTATTTATTTTATTTTATGATAATTCTTTTTGCTATTAAAGTTTCTAACAAAAAAGTTCTTTATGAAAATTCTTTTTGCTTTTATTGATTTTGAACAGAAAATACTTTGATAATTTTAGTTTCATAAATTTATTTATGTTATTAAAGTTTATTCTATTTTATTTTATTTTATTTTAAATTACTTATTTATTTTATTTTATGATATTTTTCTTGCTATTATAGTTTTTCTGTGTTCAAACTGCACCATTCAAAGCCACATCATCCAATTTACAACCCTTTCTGACTTCATTTGTTATTTTTCATGCATTTACTGATTATTTTGAGCTACAAGACCATGAAATTGAAAAGCATTTGAAATGAACTCTGAAAAGGTTCCAAGTTGGCATGGTATCATCATTTCACCCGCATAGCATGTGCGAGAAAGTAGAGAGGGTTATGGCAAAAACTGGATGCACTTCATGTACAAAACAGACAATCTCTTTTGAAGTATCAGGGTTTCATACGAAAACTCATCTGTTACAAAGGGATTTCATTTTTTTGAACTTATTTGAACTCCATAGTTTTTCTATGTTCAAAATGCACCATTCAAAACCACATCATCCAATTTACAACCCTTTCTGACTTCATTTGTTATTTTTCATGCATTTACTGATTATTTTGAGCTATAAGACCATGAAATTGAAAAGCATTTGAAATGAACTCTGAAAAGGTTGAAAGTTGGCATGGTATCATCATTTCACCCACATAGCATGTGCAAGAAAGTACAGAGGGTTACCGCAAAAACTCGATGCACTTCGTGTACAAAACAGACAATCTCTTTCAAAGTATCAGGGTTTCGTACGGAAACTCGTCTGTTAAAAGGGATTTCATTTTTTTGAACTTATTTGAACTCCATAGTTTTTCTGTGTTCAAAATGCACCATTCAAAGCCACATCATCAATTTACAACCCTTTCTGACTTCATTTGTTATTTTTCATGCATTTACTGATTATTTTGAGCTATAAGACCATGAAATTGAAAGGCCACTACTAGGGAAAACCTTATACACAGAATCTTAGCAGCAGCATGGTTTAAAAACAAACGCTACTGCTAATTAGCAGTAGCGATCTTGACGAAAGCTCGCTACTAATAACGCGGTAGCAATAGCGCACTAGATGAAACGGGTGCTACTACTATAATTGCCACGGTGTTGCCTCCAGGCTAGACATAGTAGTAGCGCCCTTCCATGGACACGTTGCTGCTAAAGTACTTAGTAGCAACGTTTTTCTTCAAAACTCGCTGCTGCTAAGTATTGCACCTAATTAAGTTTAGACTTATCAGTAGCGTTTTTACGTAAAACGCGCTGTTGGTAGGTTAGCTATAGCGCGTTTACTAAAGTGCGCTACTGCTAGTTCGACTTAACCACCCGCGGGCTCAAAATTTTGCTAAGTCCTCCATTCCCCCCTGTTCCCCTACTCCTCTATCGCCGCCGCCCGAGCCTGCCCTCACCGCCGCCGCCTGAGGCCGCCCTCAACCTCACCGCCGCTTCCCTCAACCTCAACGCCACTGGCCGAGCCCGCTCAGCACCGCCGCCTCCCGATCCCGAGCCCGACCTCACCGCCCCTACCTCTCCATCGCTGAGCACCTCCCTGCTACCATCTGTCCCCTCTCTGTAAACCCCCCACCTCCTTTCTCTCTGCTTAGTTAGTACTAGATGTTTTTTTAGTAGTAGTAGATGTTAATTTAGTGTTCATAGTTAATGATTTTTAGTAGTAGTAGATGTTAATTAGTAGTAGTGATGGTACTAGTTAACTAGGGCAGTATGGTTAATAGTAGATGTTTTTTACTATTGTATAATGTAGTTTATTTTTACTGTTTTAGTAAGTGTTTAAAATAATTAGTAAGTAAATTAATAAACTAGTTGAACTAGTTTTGTTTTAGTTGAACTAGTTTTGTAAGTAAATTAATAAACTAGTTGAACTAGTTGGATTAATAGAACTAATGTATTTTTAGTAAGATAATTAATATAACTAGTCGAACTACTTTATTTTTAGAAAGAACTAGTTTTTTTCTATTTATAGTAAGTTTATATTTAGTAAGAACTAGTTGAACATGTTATATTTGTTGTTATTTTTTTAGTTTAAGCAATTATTCGGGATATATTAGTGATAACTTATAGGGTTTTTGCTTTTGCAGAAATCAAGAAGCTCGTCCATCATCCCCGCCGTCGTCCCCGTCACCGACCCCCTCCGACCTCGAGTGAGAGCAGCCAAATATCCATGTATTTCTTGTACTGCTCAAATAGGATATGTGGTTGCCCAAGTGGCCGGGCATTTTCAGGTTACACCTCCGAGGGGCCTATGTTTTGCCGGAGTGTTGATTAATTTCCGTTCGATATGTCCTTTTTTAGCAAAGGTCATGCTGGATTTTTCCGTGAATTCTGGCATGACTTGTGCTAGAATATGTAGGAAATATCGAGTGGCCTGGATTTTCTTGAAAAATAATGATCTAATTTAGGTTTTTTAGTACATATATTTAATTGTACAAGTTTAGTCTTTGAATTATGAACATAGGAAATGTCGTACTCGGATGACGACAGTCTCCCGGGGGAGTGCAGCTGGTGCCACGATGATTGAGGTCTGTGCGACAGGTTCCTTCAGCTGGACGAAGATCGGCGCTTTAGCATTAAGCTCGAGGAGACCTTCGATGTTGAAATGGTACGCAACAACGACAAGTGTTTTTTCATGATTAAGCATGACTTCAACTATTTCAACGTCTAATTTTCATCTTTTACAATTCGACTAGCTTATCCCATGCCATGCAAGACGCTATGTCTTGGAGAGGATGGGTTTTGAAGACCATGAAAATTTTGAAACAAACAAAATACACCTAAGGACCCATCATGATATGGATTTTGAAGTAAATCTATACAATTCTCAGAGCGTAACCCATTTTGGTTGCCAAAATTGGGAAGCACTTTGCGAAATGTATGGTTTTTATGAGGGTATGATTGTCACCATGGATCTTTGTGATGCTGACATCGAGCAAGACAATATGGACATTTGGGTCCTTGTTGATACGCTTCCGATTCTACCACAATGTGAGTTTCTCAAACATAGTTATTAACTAATTTATATTGTTTATTTCAAAATAGTTGACAGCTTATTTCCATTGACAGCTTATTTTGACTCTTCGAAGAATGTGCGGAAGATGGTAGACAAAACCCACTACACTGATGGCTCCGAATTAACTTATAAGGAGAAAAGTCATCTGATTGCATTTTGTACTTATCTTGAGAATTACAATACCTATTATCGAACTCCTCCAAATTATGGTGAATACGTGCCACTAGTGCATATGTTGAACCACGGTAACTTCTATGGAGATACCCTAGTAAGATTTTTTACTATTACGACATCCGTGCATCTTTTGCATACTTATAAAACTATTACATCATTGCTAACTACGAAGTTATTACTATGTTTTTCAACAGAAAATCCCGATGGATTGTGTGCCTCATCTGATGTATCAGAATGGTCGCCTTGCAGTTCTGAACATATAGCCAGGTCAATCTAGGGAGCTCAACTGTGCATATAGGATTTCTAAAACCGGTGAACACATGCTAATCAAAGAACGGAAAAAATGTTTGGACATTCGCAAGGAGGTTCTTGGAAGTAACATTAAGCGAAAGGCAAGAATTGGAGACAGGATAATCTCCATTCTCCATAATGGAGAGTCAGGGGCTATCTTGTTTATTGCTATTTTACCTTAGAGAATATAGTAGGTCCAAAGAGAATGTACTAGGTCTTATGAGGTACAATATGTTTATTATGTGGTACAATGTGTTAGAGTTGCTGATGAGGAGTACTTGTGATTATGACTAGTGACCAATTTGCTATGTGATGTCTCATTGATGAAAATGATGATCTTCAGGAGGTGTTATATGACAATGATGTATTATGATGATAAGTTGTTAATGATATGATGATGATGATGATGATATTTATTATATCATTGGGTCAAAGAACCGCGAATTAGTTTCAAGTGGATGGACATCCACTTGAAACAAGTCCACGGTTCTTTCACCCCGTGATGTAATAACTCATTATGATGTAAAAACAATCTCTAAATTCCTGTTGTATGAAAACTTGTGTAAAGGTGTATGTATACAACATGAAATAAAAAAGAAATAAAATACGAAATAATAGTAGTAGCGCGGGCAGAGAGAAGCCCTACTACTAATTACCAGTAGCACTCCTCTGGGAAAGCGCCACTACTAAGTCAATTTAGCAGTAGCGTTGGTTGGGGCACGCTACTGCTAACCTTTAGCTGTAAAGTCGTACCAGTAGCGCTACAGCCCGCGCTACTGATAGGCCTAAAACCCTCGCTGCTGCTAGGCTTTTCCCTAGTAGTGAGCATTTGAAATGAACTCTGAAAAGGTTGAAAGTTGGCATGGTATCATCATTTCACCCACATAGCATGTGCAAGAAAGTATAGAGGGTTACGGCAAAAACTGGATGCATTTCGTGTACAAAACGGACAATCTCTTTCGAAGTATCAAGGTTTCATATGGAAACTCGTCTGTTACAAAGGGATTTCACCCACATAGCATGTGCAACATATAGCTCTCCGGAGCATCTAATTAAACCATGCATTGAAATTATGTAAAACATTTAAATGCAAAAAAAATGTGATCATAATCACAACCAAGGTAACAACTGATCCAGCATAATGATACCAAGCCTCGGTATGAATGGCATATTTTCTAATCTTTCTAATCTTCAACTGCATTGCATCCATCTTGATCTTGTGATCTTCAACGGCATCCGCAACATGCAACTCCAATATCATCTTCTTCTCTTCAATTTTTCTTATTTTTTCCTTCAAGTAATTGTTTTCTTCTTCAACTAAATTTAACCTATCGACAATAGGGTCGGTTGGAATTTCCGATTCGACCACCTCCTAGATAAATAAAATCTATGTTACGTTGGTCGGGATAATTGTCATAAACAATAAATGAACCAAATACTTATCAAAAGAGAATATATACCACATCCGAATCATAGACAAGACGAGGGCCGACGGGGGCGGATACCAAAACCATCGCACTATATAATAACAAGAATTAATAAAAGTAAGAAAATTAGACAAGTATCTATCTAAAGTAAGAATATATTTTTTTCAGAAAGAAGATAAGAACAAGAGGCTCACCACGGTGGTGCCGGCGACGAGATCGGCGCAGGCGGTCGACGGCAGTGAAGACAGGGACAGGACGTGATAGACCGCTAAACCTAGAAAAATCTCGGGGAAAATGGAGCTCGGAGGTCAAGTTTCATGAGGAGAACGATTAACTAGCGTGGCTCGGACATTTCATCGAGCACCTCATGTGCATAGGAGGTAAGCTAGAGCTCCCAAATGCCCTCCCCTCGCCGGCTAGAAAAAATAGAGCACTGTGGAGTGCTCTGCTGTGGCGATGGGGTATATATAGGCAACTCATTTGTCCCGGTTCATGGTAGAAACCAGGACTAAAGCCCGGCAATCTGTCCCGGTTCAAGCCACGAACTGGGACTAATGGATCTGGGCCAGGAGCGAGGACCATTGGTCCCAGTTCGTGCCATGACCCGGGACAAATGGGTCCATACGAACCGGGACCAATTCCCACGAGGCCCTGACCGCCCCCTAGGCTGACGAACTGGGACAAATGCTCCCATGGGTCCCGGTTCATGACTGAACCGGGACTAATGGGCTGGCCAGGCCCGAACGAAAGCGCTGTTTTCTACTAGTGGACGGACGGTGGCACCGGAGGATATGCCTCGGCAACCGCGTGCCATCAGTGCCGGCGGCAGACGGACGGACTGGTGGCACCGGAGGAGACGCCTCGACAACCGTGTGCCATCAGTGTGGGCGGCAGACAGACGGACGGGGCCCCTCGTTCTTTGAACATGCGTCAGTCAGTGAGCGGTCGTGTCCGCTCTGGATGGATTTGAATGCGTATGCTGACGCTCTAGAGAGGCGCTAACCGAAAACATGCAGGAGGGTAATGGGGTCTTAGTGTGTCAGGGCGGTCACAAGCATGATTGGGATCGGTCCAGATTCCAGCAAACCTCCATGTTCGGACCGTGTTGTGGACCAATACAGGACCACGATGAACGGTTCTCGCGGTCCGTATGAGTGCGGGAGGTTTTTGGATTGGCGTTCAAGATGCCGTAATAACCCCATGGATTTATCATGGATGGCGGTCAATTGTACGGGGAGGGACCAATGGTCAAAACAATGAGAAATGCTGTTAAAACGGATTTGGGTGTGCACCATGTGGGCTGTGGCGCCTGCCCACCTTTCCCCTGCAAGACAAGAAAGACCATGCGGAGAGACGGGCGTGTAGGGGGCCGCAGCCATTGTGTCATGGTATTCTCATGGGGGGGAGGGGTGCGGGTCAACAGATGCCACAAGGGCATAGTGTGAGGGCAAGACTGCTGCTGGAATATCCAGGGACGGGTATGCGAGTAGCACGCGCTAGTTTACCCAGGTTCGGGGCTCTCTGGAGAGATAATACCCCTACTCCTGCATGTCTGTATGTGTGTGGTTGATACGTCTCCAACGTATCTATAATTTATGAAGCATTCATGCTATTTTATTATCTGTTTTGAATGATTATGGGCTTTATTATACACTTTTATATTACTTTTGGGACTAACCTATTAACTGGAGGTCCAGCCCATATTGCTGTTTTATTGCCTGTTTCAGTATTTCGAAGAAAAGGAATATAAAACGGAGTCCAAACGGAATGAAACCTTCGGAAAAGTTATTTTTGGAACAGAACCAATCCCAGGAACTTGGAGTGCAAGTCAGAAGATCCTCGAGGAGGCCACAAGATAGGGGGGCGCGCCCACCCCCCTGGGCGTGTCCTACCATAATCTCTTCGTTTGAGGTGGTTTCGTACCCTACCATAATCTCTTCGTTTGTTCTCCACTATTAGTTGCTTTGGAGTGACTCTTTGTTGCATGTTGAGGGATTGTTATATGATCTATCTATGTTATTATTGTTGAGAGAACATGCACTAGTGAAAGTATGAACCCTAGGCCTTGTTTCCTAGCATTGCAATACCGTTTACGCTCACTTTTACAACTTGTTACCTTGCTGTTTTTATAATTTCAGATTACCAAAACCTTTATCTACCATCCATATTGCACTTGTATCACCATCTCTTCGCCGAACTAGTGCACCTATACAAATTACCATTGTATTGGGTGTGTTGGGAACACAAGAGACTCTTTGTTATTTGGTTGCAGGGTTGTTTGAGAGAGACCATCTTCATCCTACACCTCCTACGGATTGATAAACCTTAGGTCATCCACTTGAGGGAAATTTGCTACTCTCCTACAAACCAGTGCACTTGCAGGCCCTACAACATCTACAAGAAGAAGGTTGTGTAGTAGATATCAAGCTCTTTACTGGCGCCGTTGCCGGGGAGGCTAGGTAAACGATACTCACACTCCATCAACTAACCTCCTTTTTGCCGCGGTGAGTGCTTGAAGGTATATCTTTAGATCTTGCAATAGAATATTTTTGTTTCTTGTTTTATCACTAGTTTAGTTAAAATAAAATTACAAAAAAATGGAGTTGAGTTTGACTCATACGTTTCGTCTTTTTAATATCTTTCGTGAGAATGATGGTAAGGAAAATTGTGCTCAAGTGCTAGAAGAAGAAATCTATAGAATGTTTGATACTAAATCTTTGAATGATGAGCATGATTGCAATGTTATTATTATGAATTCTTTGAATATCCATGATGCTAATGTTATGCAAAGCCACAAGCTTGGGGAAGCTATGTTTGATGAATATGATATTTTTTGTCCCCCAAGTTTTGATGAGAATATTTATTATGATGAAAGCATGCCTCCTATTTATGATGATTATATTGATGAAAGTGGGTTTGCAAGAGTGTCAACTTTAGGTAGTATTGATCCCACTATTTTGGAGGATGTTGAATCTTATTGTGATGAATATGAAAGTGGATTTGTAAGAGTGTCAACTTTATTTAGTGATGATTCCACTATTTCGGAAGAGGTTCCAATTGATTATGAGAACAAAGTTGCTATCTATGAATATTATTGTGGTGACTTGTATGCTATTAAGAATAATGATAACCATGGAACTTGTCATCATGATTTTAGTTTTCAATTGGATTATGCCTCACATGATAATTATTTTGTTGAGTTTGCTCCCGCTACTATTCATGAGAAGAAATTTGCTTATGTGGAGAGTAGTAAATTTTCTATGCTTGTAGATCATGAAAAGAATGCTTTAGGTGCTGGTTATATTGTTGAATTCATTCATGATGCTACTTAAAATTATTATGAGAGAGGAACATATGCTTGTAGGAGTTGCAATAATGTCAAGTTTCCTCTCTATGTGTTGAAAATTTTGAAGCTATGCTTGTTTTACCTTCCTATGCTAGTTGATTATTGTTCCCATAAGTTGTTTTCTCACAAAATCCCTATGCATAGGAAGTGGGTTAGGCTTAAATGTGCTAGTCATATGCTTCATGATGCTCCCGTTATGTTTCAATTCTTATCCTTTATGTGAGCATCATTGTCATCATCATGCCTAGCTAGAAAGGCATTAAAGAAAAGCGCTTGTTGGGAGACAACCCAATATTTACCCTTACTGTTTTTGTGTGTCCACATGATTATTATACTGTAGTAATCATGTTTTATATCTTTTGTTTCAATAAAGTGCCAAGTAGGACCTTTGGGAAGACTTGGGTGAAGTCTTTATGATCTTGCTGTAAAAAACAGAAACTTTAGCGATCACGAGAATAGCTGCCGGTTATTACAGAAGAGTGATTTTAGGTTGATTCTTTTTTCAAATGATTAATAGACAAATTCCTCAGGTCCACCAGTTTATTTCATAATTTTTGGGGTTCCAGAAGTATACGTTTGATACAGATTACTATAGACTGTTCTATTTTTGACAGATTCTGTCTTCATTGTGTTGTTTGCTTATTTTGATGAATCTATGGCTAGTATGTAAGGGTATGAACCATAGAGAAGTTGGAATACAGTAGGTTTAACACCAGTATGAATTTAGAATGAGTTCATTACAGTACCCTAAGTGGTGGTTTTATTTTCTTATACTAACGGAGCTTACGAGTTTGTTGTTGAGTTTTGTGTGGTTGAAGTTTTCAAGTTTTGGGTAAAGATTCGATGGACTATGGAATAAGGAGTGGTAAGATCCTAAGCTTGGGGATGCCCAAGACACCCCAAGATATTCAAGGATAACCAAAAGCCTGAGCTTGGGGATGCCCCGGAAGGCATCCCCTCTTTCGTCTTCGTTCATCGGTAACTTACTTGGAGCTATATTTTTATTCACCACATGATATGTCTTTTGCTTGGAGCGTCATTTTCTTTTGTTAGTATTTTCTTGCTGTTATTTAGAATAATGTTTTGCATCTTTAGTTTCAATAAAAATGTCAAGGATAGCCTTTTGCCATGCTTGTTTTGCAAGTATACATGTTGCTGTTTGAAAACAGAAAGTTTACCGCTGTTGCAAAAATTCCCTAGAAAATTCAGAGAGTGATATGATGTTGAATATTTTTGCATAATGAGCTCTGATAAATCTTCTACAGCGTAGTATTTTTCTCATAATTTTTGGAGTCAGGTAAGTATTGATACTCTTGCATTCTTTACAGACTGTACTGTTTTGGCAGATCGCTGTTATGTTTGCATTGTTTGCATATGTTTGCTTGTTTAATGATTCTATTTGAGGATAGGAGTATTAAATATGCAGAGACATTTAGTATTCAATGTTGAATAATAATTTTAGTGGTTTTTTACAGTGGAGAATGATATGGTTTTGCATTGATTTATACTAACCTATCTCACGAGTTCTTGTTGAGTTTGTTGTGAATGAAGCTTTTAATAAAAAGAGAAACTGTGACATGAAAGGAATTAAGGAGACACAAAAGCTCAAGCTTGGGGATGCCCAAGGCACCCCAAGATAACATTTCAAGAATCTCAAGCATCTAAGCTTGGGGATGCCCCGGTAGGCATCCCACCTTTCTTCTTCAACAATCATCGGTTAGTATCGGTTGAGCCTAAGTTTTTGCTTCTTCACATGAGTTGTGCTATCCTTGCAATTTTATTTTATTTTGCTTTTCTTGCTATTTGAATAAAATACCAAGATCTGAAATTCTTAAATGGGAGAGAGTCTTCACATAGTTGCATAATTATTTAGCTACTCATTGATCTTCACTTATATCTTGTTGGAGTAGTTTGTCATTTACTCGTGTGCTTCACTTATATCCCATGAGTAAATTGTTGAATGAGTTGATTGTCATAAATCTGAAATTATATATGTCTCATTTTCTTATCCCATGGGTAGTAATGACTTCACATCTAAGAAGTGGAGGTTGTAAATTTATTGACGGTTAGCAAGCATTGTATTGGTCATTTGAACAATTCATGAAACAATATTGAAGGAAGATATATTTCACATATAAATATACTATCCTAGACATCTTTTATAATTGTGAGCACTCATTATGTATGACATGCTAAATAATTGATGTTGGACAAGGAAGACAACGTAATGGGTTATGTTTTCTCACATCTCAGTTAAAGTATATTGTCATGGATCATTCAAAAATGTTGAGCTTGCCTTTCCCCCTCATGCTAGCCAAAATTCCTTGCACCAAGTAGAGATACTACTTGTGCTTCCAAATATCCTTAAACCCAGTTTTTGCCATGAGAGTCCACCATACCTACCTATGGCTTGAGTAAGATCCTTCAAGTAAGTTGTCATCAGTGCAAGCAATAAAAATTGCTCTCTAAATATGCATGACTTATTAGTGTGGAGAAAATAAGCTTTGTATGATCTTGTTATGGAAGCAATAAAAGCGACGGACTACATAATAAAGGTCCATATACAAGGGGCAATATAAAGTGACGTTCTTTCGCATTAAGATTTTGTGTATCCAACCCTAAAAGCGCATGACAACCTCTTGTGACGCCCCCGATTCAATCGTACACTAATCATGCACGCAAATGTGTACGATCAAGATTAGGGACTCACGGGAAGATATCACAACACAACTCTAAAACATAAATAAGTCATACAAGCATCATAATACAAGCCAGGGGCCTCGAGGGCTCGAATACAAGTGCTCGATCATAGACGAGTCAGCAGAAGCAACAATATCTGAGTACAAACATAAGTTAAACAAGTTTGCCTTAAGAAGGCTAGCACAAACTGGGATACAGATCGAAAGAGGCGCAGGCCTCCTGCCTGGGATCCTCCTAAACTACTCCTGGTCGTCGGCAGCGGGCTGCACATAGTAGTAGGCACCTCCAGAGTAGTAGTTGTCGTCGTCGACGGCGGCGTCTGGCTCCTGGACTCCAGCATCTGGTTGCGACAACCAGAAAGAAAGGAAAGGGGAAAAAGGGGGGAGAAAGCAACCATGAGTACTCATCCAAAGTACTCGCAAGCAAGGAGCTACACTACATATGCATGGGTATATTGTAAAGGGCCATATCGGTGGACTAAACTGCAGAATGCCAGAATAAGAGGGGGATAGCTAATCCTGTCGAAGACTACGCTTCTGGCAGCCTCCGTCTTGCAGCATGTAGAAGAGAGTAGACTGAAGTCCTCCAAGTAGCATCTCCAAGTAGCATAGCACAACATAATCCTACCCGGCGATCCTCCCCTCGTCGCCCTGTGGAAAAGCGATCACCGGGTTGTCTGTGGAACTTGGAAGGGTGTGTTTTATTAAGTATCCGGTTCTAGTTGTCATAAGGTCAAGGTACAACTCCAAGTCGTCCTGTTACCGAAGATTACGGCTATTCGAATAGATTAACTTCCCTCCAGGGGTGCACCACATAACCCAACACGCTTGATCCCATTTGGCCGGACACACTTTCCTGGGTCATGCCCGGCCTCGGAAGATCAACACGTCGCAGCCCCACCTAGGCACAACAGAGAGGTCAGCACGCCGGTCTAAATCCTATGCGCGCAGGGGTCTGGGCCCATCGCCCATTGCACACCTACACGTTGCGTATGCAGCCGGTGAGCAGACCTAGCAACCGCCATTACAAAGGAAGTTGCGTTAACGCAGTCCAACCCGGCGCGCGCCGCTCAGTCGCTGACGTCAAAAAGGCTTCGGCTGATACCACGACGCCGGGATACCCATAACTACTCCCGCGTAGATGGTTAGTGCGTATAGACCAAATGGCCAGACTCAGATCAAATACCAAGATCTCGTTAAGCGTGTTAAGTATCCGCGAACGCCGAACATGGCCAGGCCCACCTGTCTCCAAGGTGGTCTCAACCTGCCCTGTCGCTCCGCCACAAAGTAACAGTCGGGGGCCGTCGGGAACCCAGGCCCACCTCTACCGGGATGGAGCCACCTGTCCTTTCAGCCTCCTCATCAGAATCACTTGCGGGTACTCATCGAGCTGACCCGACTTTAGTCACCATCTGTATAGTATGTATGTATGTATAGTATATACCCGCGATCACCTCCCGAGTGATCACGGCCCAATAGTATAGCAAGGCAGACTGACACGAATGTAGGGCCAATGATGATAAACTAGCATCCTATACTAAGTATTTAGGATTGCAGGTAAGGTATCAACAGATGTAGCAACAATGTCAGGCTATGCATCAGAATAGGATTAACAGAAAGTAGTAACATGCTACACTACTCTAATGCAAGCAGTATAGAGGAAAATAGGCGATATCTGGTGATCAAGGGGGGGGCTTGCCTGGTTGCTCAGACAAGAAGGAGGAGTCGTCGATGTAGTCGGTCACAGGGGGTACCGGCATCGGTCTCAGGGTCTACCGGAAAGAAGTAACGGATGGGGAACATAATAAATAACAGAGCAATCAAATGTAACAAAAAGCAAGAAGCGGTAATACGTTGTGATAGAGGTGACCTAACGTAGGGATAGGTGACACCGACGAAGGGGGGAAACATCCGGGAAAGTATTCCCGGTGTTTCGCGTTTTCGGACAGATTAACCGGAGGGGGAAAGTTGCGTGTTTGCTATGCTAGGGATGTGTGGTGGACGAACGGGCTGCGTATCCGGATTCGTCTCGTCGTTCCGAGCAACTTTCATGTATAAATTATTTTAATCCGAGTTACGGTTTATTTTATATTAAAATTTAAAGATTTAAAATGATTTTCTAATTTCATGATTTAATTTAATTCGAAATTAAATTTGTATTTAAATGCTATGGGTACACAAGAAGTGTACCCAGATTGTGTCTAAGGGGCTGACAGGTGGGGCCCTGGTCAAATGTCCAGTCAGCGTTTGCCTGGACCGTTGACTGGTCAAAGGGGACCCATGGGACCTGAATGTCATTGACTGGGTTATCCCAGTCAGCGGTTTGACTGGTCAATGGACCCATGTGTCATTGATACATGTTTTACTAAACAACACTTGATTAAGTAATCTGGTTGATTAGGTTATTAAGCAGGTTAATTAAGTTAACTAATTAACTTACTAGATAATTAATTAATTAATTAATTAATTTAACAATATTTATTTATTTAATTTCTTTTTATGTTTTATTTTTGGGCATGGAACCCATCTGTCATAGGCACAGGGGCCTAACGGGGCAGGTTAACGGGCGCGGGCGAGGCTGCCCGTTTGGGCGCCTGCCCCGACTAGTGGAGGCGCCGGGGCATCGTAGCCGGCGGCGAGGTGCGTCGGGCAGCAGGGGGCGAGCGTCGGCTGTGGTGCGACGCGCGTGCAAGGGAGCGGCCAAGGCAGTAGGCAGGTGAGCAGCGACACGATGCGGCAACGACAGAGGCGCGCCTCGGGCGGACGTGCGCGCGCGAGGGCACGGCCAGGTCATGCGCGGAGCGGGGCACCGGGCTGGGCAACGGGAGGACGCGGACGGCGGTTACAACAACGAGATTGAGGGAGGAGGTGGGGGGTCGTTGGAGAGGCTCACAGCGGAGCTCGTGGAGGGCTCGGTGAAGCCGGGGGAGGTCGAGGCCGTCCGGCGAGGTGGGGATGAGGACGACGGTTCCATGGGGCGGCGGTTGGCATCGATGCGACGAGCACGATGTCCTGTGAAGCTCGGGGGGGAGGACGAGGACGCGAGGTCCGGCAAGGAGGCGGTCGATCCGAGCGGCGACGGCGGGGCCTTCGGTGGTGGTGGTGGCGCACGGCGATGACGAGCGGGTGCGGTCCGGTGGGTGGCTCTGGCGACGGCGGTCCGTCGAGGCGCGGCGTCGGGCGAGCATCAAGGGGCGTCGTTGCCCCCCAATCTAGATCGGGGGAGAGGGAGCAGCGGGGTCGTGGGATCGGGCGATGTTGGGGGCGTGCGCCAGGGGCGATCGGGACGAGGCAAAGTTGCCTCGATCCCGATCCAGAC